>NW_007726923.1:336170-362671 GCF_000696425.1 Galeopterus variegatus
ATAAGACCTTCCTTTGGGGTATGAAAAGGAAATATTAGAATTAAGTTTTCCTGGGGCCGGCCCGGTGGCGCACTGCTACAGTGCGCCGCTTGGGAACGCGGGGGCACTCCCGCCGCGGGTTCGGATCCCACATACAGACCGGTTCCCGCTCACTGGCTGAGCGAGGTGCGGGTGCGACACTGAGGGTTGTGATCCCGTTGCCGGTCCCGGTCCGGTACGGGCGCGACACTGAGGGTTGCAATCCGTTCCCGGACACGAAAAAAGACAACAAGGAAAAAAAAAAAAAAAAAGAATTAAGTTTTTCTATATTTTATTTTATCCTTTGAAATTTCTTTTCAGTATTATGTTTTAGATAGAACATAGTATATTTGTATAGTAGTACATGTCTAATTTGCTGTTAAACACAGGTACATTAGAGATGTTCTAATTTTTTTAAACTTAATCAAAAATGGTGAACTCTACTGGTCTAGTGAATAAGGGGAATTTTTTTAAGATAGAGAGAAAAGAAGAGGCAGGAGAGAAGGATGGGAAATCAACATGCCAAGTAGTCTACACATTATTTTAAACCTCTTAAGAACCCTGGTAAGTTATTTTCCCCATTTTACAGACAAGAAACTGAGGACTAGATAATTGAATTTGCCCAAGGACACACAGCTAATTAAGTGATAGAACTAGAATTGAAAACCAGGTCTGTTTTGCTCAAAAGCCTTGTCACCTCACTTACCCCTCTTCATCTGCTTAATGCTTTCTCATATTTTTCCATTTAATTCTCAGTGATTTGGTAAGAAACTTATTAAAATACCCATTTTGCAGTTGAGGAATCTGAGACACAGGTGAAATGACTAGTACATGTTTATGTACCTAGTATATGGCACCAGATGGACTCCTGATTCCAGTTCTTTCCAATGTACCATAACTGCCTCTCAGAATAAATTGATGGAACCCAGGTTGAATTGTTTTGGTGTAAAGTAGGTGAGGATGTTGCTAATTATCTGACAAAGAAGGAGTGGAAGAGGAGATAGGAGTTGGAAGATTACTTAGACAAAGTAGAAAACAGTAATAGTTCCTATTTGGGGGGCACTTATCTATTATGGGTTTGCATGAATGCCCTCATTTAGGTAGTCCAATGAGAAAAATGAAGCTTAGGGAAGCAAATCACCTTGACTGAGGTCACACAGGAGGAAGACTATGAGTTCTGTCTGACTCCAGGCCCCGTGTTCCTAAACCCTGCATCACACTGCTCTTCGGAAAGTCACTATGGGAACTATGGGAACGTCAGCTAGAGATGAATGAAAGGTTTTCAGAGCCCAGTGATGGTTTGGCCTCAGTTGTATGAATTTGTTGGGAACCCAGATAAATAAAGTCTTCTGATTTTTCTGGAATACTTGGTAGCTTAGGAGTGGAGAAGTGGAGGAGGGGGAGGGAAAGGAAAGGGGAAGGAAAGTGTAGAATAAGAGTTCAATAAACCAGAAAAGGGGCCTCAGTGCAGGAATGGTGGGTTGCAATGGATTGTGTTAAGAAAAGTTGTGTTTGAAATGCATTCTTGCAATGAATATTTATTGTAGTTCTGTTTGATGCAAGATATGTTGGGATATGGAAGAAAGAATGCAAAAATGAATAAGGTCTAGAAGGTTGGAGAGGGAGATAAAATGCCTCACATGGTTCATGACTGAAGGGTACGGGAGAGGTGGAAGGTGGAGAAGTACGGGAAAGTATTATACACATTGGCTTGTTGTAGATTGAGGGCGACATTAGGTAGGGCTGGTTAGGGGGATGAGAATCTAGTTTTTCAGGAAGACTCCTCAGGGTTTTTGTCACTGTGTTCTAGGTCTGGTCTCAAGTCACAAAGTGTATTTTGTTGAATACCTGGAAATGATCAGTCTTTTGGAGACAGTATTCTATTCAGACTTGAGTGGCTGATCTCAGAATGGAATGCCAATATGTTATTTTTGTTTTGCTTCTGGTGGCTGGCCAGTGCGAGGAATCGAACTCTGGACATTGGTGTTACCAGCACCATGCTCTAACCAGGTGAGCTAACTGGCCACCCTCAATTTGTTATGAAGGATTCCTTTCCTGTTACCAGGATTCTGGATTTTGCTAGGTTACTGCTTTTTAATATCAAGAGATCTGGAAAATCAAATTTAATAATATGAAGCTTGCCTGGTAAGCATGGAGTAATAAGATAGAATGGTTTATTGGGGAGAATACAGTTACAAAGAAGCTGAGATATTGACTGCTTACCATATACTAGGTACTGTATTAAGCATTTTGCATGCACTTGGGCATTTAATTCTCCTGGTAGTACTCCTGCAAAGTAGGCACAATTATCCTCAATTTACAAATGAAGAGACCCAGGCTTTGTTCAAGCTGGTAAGAGGCTAAACTGAGATTTGAACCAAGTTCCTCTAAGAGCCCATTCCCTGAGCTGCTACTAGATGCTGTCTCCTCTTAAGCTTTATGAAATAACCTTGTTCTGCTGCAGAGAAGATGATGTGTCACCTAGCTCTAAGTGTTTCTCTGCCTTGGGTTGTTCTGGAGTCAAAATCCCCCTCGTTGTTTTCTCTAGATTTTTCTAAGTTTCTTTGACCAATCTTTGATATGGTCACATTCTTTGTTTAACTATGTTAATTCCATCATCTGAGCCTTTATGTCCTCTTTTCTTGCTTTTGGTTTAGAAGACATTAGGTCCCTTTGGAGGGACTTTACATATCTGCACACGTTGATTTTGTGTTGATTTTGTTATCTTCATGAGTTAAGTATTTGAGTTTCCTCTAGCTTCTAGCTTGTCAACTCCCCCCCTCTCCCCTTCCTCCTCTGCTGAACTTAAATTCATATTCAAAGGCTGATTTCTGAATACTCAGTCTGGCTCCAGTCCAGCTATCCAATTTAGCCATGGCTCTCTGGATTGCTAGCTGCTATTATTAATACCATCCCTCCTTTTGTGCCTGCTTATGTCTAAAATCAAATCCAGTTACTATATGTCCTTGATTTCCTACTTGGGTGCCCTTGTTTCTGCAGTGCTTTCAGCCTGGAATGTCATTCTTCTATGAAGCCTCCCTCATCTGATCCCTCACTGGGAGTTAATCACTTCTTCCTCTGAGTCTCATAGCAGAGGATTCTCTTTTATGTCTCCTTTATGGCAGAATACACTTTCTGCCATATGTTCCAGTTGTTTGTGTACATGCCTTTATCTCTCCTACTAGACCATGACCTCATTGAGCAGGTTGTCTGGTTGGCCTTCATATTTCTCCTAGCGTCTAGTTCAATTCCCTGCACATAGTAGGCTTTTGATGTCAGTTGAATAGATGAATGACTGGATGAACAGAATTCCAGATTTAAGTTTTTGCTCACTGGTTTAGGTTTTCCCCCTTCTTGGCTTTTCTTCTTCCTTTCCTATTTCCTTTTCTTTCTTTCTATGCAACTTGCAGTGTTTTCCCTTGCACTGAGTCACTGAACTTGCCTTCACCACCCCCTTTTCTTACTGAGATTTTGCTTCATTCTTTCCCCATTAGCAGTCACTATGTGGGTGTGCCACATGCTGCTGGTAAGATTTTTCTCTATCCTTTTGTGGCTCTATTCTCTCTGTGAATCATATGACCAGTGTGGGAATCGTGTGGTGATTACATTAAGATCTTAATAAAAAGACCATGTATAGTCTGGCCAGTTAGTTCACTTGGTTAGAGTGTGGAGTTGTAACACGAAGGTCAGGGTTTGGATCCTTTTACGGACCAGCTGCCAGAAAAACAAACAAAAAGGCCATGTATAAAAAACAGCCATTAAGGTTTGTCAGTATATTGCTTTCAAGTGGGAAATTTTCTAATCCATGTTTCAGGGGAAAGGGAAAAAAATTCATTGGGTACTTAGGAGGTAGACCAAGGCATATATTCACACTGTGGGATGTGGGAAGTCAGAAGTATCTTATTTGACCAAAGAAGTAACGCAGGAAGCCACAGAAGCTTCCGCTAACTGAATCCCTGAATTTTTCTACAGCTGGAAAAAACATTAGAGATTAGTACAGTCCAGCCTTCCTATTTTCCAGATGAGAAAATAGACCCAAAGAGACCAATGACATGTCCATAAAAATTGGGGTGTTTGTTACCCAGTGTTTAATTTATTCCTAACACTGTACATGGCGTGGGGAACCATAAACTCTTTGAAAACTACGGAAGTTGTGCCTGAAGTGGAGGTTTAGGTCTCTAACAGCAGGCTTTTGCAGTGCTGCAAAGTAGACTCTGTCAGGTTGGTAGCAGGTTGGATTCAGGGCAGTGTTTACAAGAAGGGCCCTTTTAACTGTCAAATCACTCCCTTCTGGGAATCTACCCACTGGGGGCTGCTAACAAAAATCTGTTCCTTCTTCATTTGAAAAGGGGCCAACGGGCTGGCCTGTGGTTCACTCAGGAGAGTATGGTGCTGATAACACCAAGGCCACAAGTTGGGATCCCACATAGGGATGGCTGGTTAGCTGATTGGCTGAGCGTGGTGCAGACCACACTGTGCCAAGGGTTGCGATCCCCTTACCGGTCAATAAATAAATAAATAAAGGAAAAAAAAATAAAAAGAAAAGGGGCCAACGTTTAATTATAAAAACATTTCCAATTTTTCTTGCCCTTTTCCCCAGCCTTCATATTCTAAGTTTTGTTTCAGGCTTAATTTTCTTATCTTAGTACTATGTGTGTTAAGTTTTTATTGCTTAGTCTAGGTCAGATGTCAGTATGAAGCATGGGAAATCCAGAAAGTGTCTTAGAGGCTCGTGGTTGTTTTTTGGTGCTTGTTAGGCGAATCATTTACCTGACTCATAGAATAATGTATTTTATTTTATTTATTTATTTATTTATTTAAAAAAGATGACCGGTAAGGGGATCTTAACCCTTGACTTGGTGTTGTCAGCACCACGCCCAGCCAGTGAGCGAACCGGCCATCCCTACATGGGATCCGAACCCGGGGCCTTGGTGTTATCTCAGCACCGCACTCTCCCGAGTGAGCCACCGGGCCGGCCCAGAATAATGTATTTTATTGTCACTGAAATATTGTCCAGAGATCCAGTTATTAGAAGATATGAAAGGTTACCCATTTGTTGAAGGTCTAACATTGTTGGCCTAGGGAGCAGCAGTGTGAAGAGATTGGACTGCCCCAAACAGGAAGTCAAGTGCAAACAGGATGTGCTTGTCTTTACTGTAGCTTGTGTGCCTGTGTTTTGAAACTTCTTGTGGTTAAAAAGTCAAGACTTCTAATATTTGAGCTTGACTGAAGATGTCTCCGTTCTGGTTTGAAAAGAAGCTAACATAACTAGCCCTTTACTGCCCTTGCCTTTATACAGGTGTACATCTTTCTTCCAGGGACCAGGTCATTCTTTCTTCCTGGGGTTTGGTTTTTCCATATTGCATCCATATGGTTCATAAAATGAAACCACTGAATTGATTGCTGGTCTGTTACGTTTGGCAGATGTGGGATTTAATCTGTGCTTGGCTTTTTTTTTTTTAATATCAATAGGAAATTTTAGCCTATAATTCACCAGCCTTTTAAATAACAGGTTCCTTTTGTTGGGTTCCAGGATTTCCAGCACAACTTTTGGGTGTTTTCTGAGCATGGTAGTTTACAAATTACTCGGGGGGCCTTTGTGAACTTTTTTTTAGTCTTTAAATTGAAAATTTCCTTGAGTACTTCATGCTAGGTCTAATGCTAGCTACTGATTTTTTTTTATTTCTTGGCAACTCTCTGGAGAAGATATTAAATAAGTAATTTTCTTGGGGTCACTCAGCTGGTAAACAATCTCAGCAATCCCTATTTTCTGAACCCCCTCCCATTCCCGATTGCTTCCTCCTGTGAAATCTGCTTTATTACTTTCATTAGGGGACTGGATTGCTATAAGATAACCACCTGCAGGAAGTCATCTTGGGATCTTTGTAGGTTATTACAACCATTTGAGTTATTTCAGAACAGGTTCATTCTGCTGATTTTAAGCCGTAAATGGGGCAGGTAAAGGCCTTGATAATGTTTTTTGTCTGTCCTGTATCTCTGCCACATTGCAAAGGAGACTGTCTATCCATCCACTTTGTAATTCCAGGAGCAGTGGGTAAAGTAGCAGCACATCTCAATGTGGGTGGTCTGGTGGCTTTGTGTGTGAAAGTAGTGAGAACAACATTCTTTCCTGGTATCAGCACAGGTGTTTTTTTTCTTGAATCTATCAAGGAATGGTAAATGTTAGGCATTTTGCACTTTGTTGTGGGATAGGCTTAGAGTAAAGCCTGAAAACCAGGTTAAGCACAGGTGTTCTTTGCAAGGAGAATACAGTGAGCATACAAAGTTTTCTTTTTTTTTTTTTTTTTTTCCCCTAGCACTAGGCAGACTAGAAATCTCCATTTCTTCTTCTTGGAATAGATAGGGAGCATACCACATTCTGGCAGGAGCAGAAAACATTTCAGAAAGTCAGCATAATTTTCAGATTGTGATCAGACATCAAACCAAGCTAAAAGTCTGAGAGGAAGGGGGTGCTTAGTCTGAATTCATCCTAGATTTATCACAAAATCCCATCTGACTTCAGTGCAATGCAAGCAGTTATGGTGTACCAGGTGAGGGCCAGAGGTGTATATGTTCATTCTTCTCAGAATTTGGCAGAGAAGAAGGGTTGATGGGTTAAGGGAGAAATTCTAAACTGCCCTGGACTTGGGGAGAGGGGGCAGGGTGATGGTAGGGGAAGTGACAAACTCATTAGCAACTGGGTAGAATTTGGAAGAGATTTAACAACCTGGGGCTGCAAGGAGGATAAACCACTTCTGACCACCTCTGAAAGAAGTTCTTCAAAGGGTTATATAAAGTGAGCTGATGGGAGGGGTTGGAGTCATTTGGTTCTTGGAGGAGCAGTTCAGAAAACAGATTGAACGCAATTAAAGGTATTGGCAAGTCTAAAGAAAAAAAGCAAATAAATTTTGTCTTTTCAGAGAACCTTAAAAAATATTTACTTTAAATTATTTATAACCAACTTTTATTGAACACCTACTATGTGCTGAGATCTGGGGTAAATGTTTGACGTGTTAATCTTTTCAATTATCATTTTAGTGTAGCAGGTTCTGTTTTTTTGAGGAAATTAAAGGTTTAAAGGGGCTAAATAACACCAGAATCTAAATCTTGTTCATTCCATACCACAATACATTTGGCTACAGTAACTTTTGTGCAGTCCATTTTAGAAAGGTAAATTATTTTAAAAATTATTATTAGCATATTCATTATTACAGGCTTCGTTTTTTAAATCTCATTAGTTAGTTACTGTAGTATCTTGTGAAAGTAGCTTTTTCAGTCAGAAGGTCTAGAAAAGCTTATTTGGTAAATCCTGTTTCCTGCACCAGAGTTACTAGGGGGATCAGAGTCTCTTTTTTCTTGATGAGCTTTGTCATCAATTTTGGAAGAAGGATCCTGCAGTAATTAAACTGCAGGTCCATTTATTCTGTTTTCAGCCTTGTTAGAAGACTTTACTCTGAACTGCTTTCTTTCCTGATTGACTCACCCATTGGGGCAGAATGCCTGGGCTGAAATTAAACGTGTATGTTTCTCTGCTACAGTGTTCAATCTGTCATTTCTCCTAAACTTCAAACTAAGAAGCAGCCATTTAATTGTCAGACCCCAGGGGTGATATTTTGGCACAGTTCCATTGGTTTGAATTACTTTTCCCCAAACTTCATGGCAGATACCTAGGTCCCTCTGCAGATATTTGTCATAGACCAATTGAAACCAGGGAGTTTCCAAGAACATTTATAACTTGTGATTATTATGTATGTTTTTCAGGTGTTTACAACAGTTACCTCTTCAGGAAAAGAGCTCACTTATTGCTAGGTGAAGTGAAATCTCTCTCTTTTCCCCCTTACTCATATTGTCATATTGACACTTCATACCCCAGGGCCCTCTGCTGTTCCATTTCTTATATCCTTCTGTTATGTTTCTCCTTCCACCATGCTCTGGAACCACAAGCAGAGCTCCTCCCAGACTTGGGTGTATCTGGTAGAGGTTGGTTTCCTTGATTTCTAGCATTTCTTTTCTCTGTTATTTTACTTCATTTGTTGTTTTCATGTTTGCTTGTATTTTTTGTAATTCCCATCACAGCACCATTCCAAACCAAAACGACCAGGAAGACATTGGAGCCTTTGTTGCTTTTTGGTGTAGAGAAGGGATGGAAATGACAGTCTTGTTTCTCTTCCATGTGCTCCCTCTCTGGTTTTCTACTGCTGTAATAACTGACAATTTAAACATTTTCTGCTACTTTTTTTTAGGTCAATCTTTTCTTATTTTTCAAGTAATCTTAGCAGACCCTTAATTAATGATCTTCAGTGTGTCTGAGGTAGGCATGTTACTCTTAGGTCTTTCCTTAAAGGTATTGCTGTTAATTTGCTGATCGTCCTGGAATCATAATTGTGAAGTTTTCAAGCATGAATTTCTGTCCTTTTTTAAAAAAAGTTCTATTTTTGTTATTAGTAATTCAGCAAATACAGGGTGATTACATTTACCTGGACTAAGACTGAGAATAAAGAATAAAGCTGTGAAATAGACTCACTCTTGTTTCCTGTTTCCCTTTCCACATCCTAACTATGGGAGAAAAATACTTTTAAAAGAATTATGCAGGGCCGGCCCGGTGGCGCACTGCTACAGTGCGCCGCTTGGGAGTGCAGTGGCGCTCCCGCCGAGGGTTCGGATCCCACATACAGATCAGCAGCTCACTGGCTGAGCGAGGTGCGGCCGCAACACCGAGGGTTGCGATCCCGTTGCCGGTCCTGGTCCGGGCGCGACACTGAGGGTTGTGATCCGTGGCCGGTCACGAAAAAAGACAAAAAAAGGAAAAAAAAAAAAAAAAAAGAATTATGCAAATTGTTAGCCAATTGATTAAATATAGTGTTGCTAGAATGCTCATTCCTCCAGATTGTAATCACCCTTGAGGTGCATGGATCTTGCCTATTGTTGTTCTTGGAATCCCCAGAGGTATTCCCAGAGAGTAGTGATAGATAGGAAACCTGATAAATGAATCAGTTATAGGGATGTGTTTAAGATGCTATGAGAGCACAGACAGAGTCAGGGAAGATTGCCCTGAGGAAATAATATAAACAATGCATAAGCAAGGTGGGTGGGAACAGTGGTCCAGGCTGAGAGAATAGCTTGAAGAAGGTTACTACTAAAGCCAAAATAAGCTTGGCATTTGAGGGACTGAAAGAATTGGAGTAGCTCCAGCTAAGAGTAAAGAGAGTAAGGTGCTGAGCACTAAGGATTTACTTTCATTGCTATGTAAGTTACCCAGTGAAAACTCTTACTGAAAGGAGGGTAATAAAACATTAGTTGCAGTTGAAACAGTTAAGTAAAAAACTCTTCCTCAACCAGAACAGAGGTGGTTAAGAATCAATTAAAAGCTTTATCTTTAGAAAGTTGGGGCTTAATATAGGGGTCACTAGTACCCTGAAGCTATAGGAAGTAGAAAATGCAGATGATTTACTGGATGTATAAATTTAAATTTTAGTTTCTTGGGGCTGGCGGGTTAGCTCTGTTGTTAGAGCAGAGCTTTATAACAAGGTCAAGGGGTTCAGATCTCCATACTGGCCAGCCAACCAAAAAACAAACAAAAATTAAAAATAAAAAATTTTAGATTCCCAGAAATGGTTTTTATGTCTACTGTACTTTTTACAAGGTGCACAAGTGTTGAAAGGTTGGCTTGGTGATTACGTACCCTTTTTTGGTGTCTTTAGGAACGGGTAGGAACTAATATTAAATACTTTCTCCCTGCAGGCCACTTTAGGTGATTTCCATTGTCTTCTCCCACAGTAAAGCCATTGACCTTGCTCTTGCCCCCCAGGCCCTTGAATTACTAGTGCTTAAGGGTAGACACTGTGGATAGTGCAAGCAGCTCCGTCTTTCTGTAGGACCCCAAATCGGAGAACTTGGACACATATCTGTCACCCCGCTAGCTGTGTGACTGTGGTCCAGTTACCCAACCCTCAGGACACAGCATTTTCATTCACAAAATGAGCATTTAATTCTGAATTTTATAGGACTACAGTATTAACTGAGACAATTGATGCAAGTGTGACGACTAACCTGGCACATGTTAGATGTTTTGTAGTGTTTTTACTTTGTACTTAAAATGTAAAGTTCTCTAGGTGAGAAGGAACTTCAGGAACCCCGAGTCTGAATAATTCCCCCAATTTTCCCCTTGTCTGTCACCTGAAATAACAGCATGGGAGATTATCTCACTCCTAAAGCTTTGATCCTTTATATTAAAGTATAATTTAGGGGGCCGGCCCGTGACTCGGGAGAGTGCGGTGCTGATAACACCAAGGCCCCGGGTTCGGATCCCACATAGGGATGGCCGGTTCGCTTACTGGCTGAGCGTGGTGCTGACAACACCAAGTCAAGGGTTAAGATCCCCTTACCGGTCATCTTTAAAAAAATAAAAAATAAAAAAAAAAATAAAAATGAATGGAGGCTCTGGAAGCTGGTTTGGAGAGAGGCAAATATTTAATCCTTATTGGCCCTGGGCCTTATAATGCCTACCACTTACTAAATGTCTAGCACTGCCCTCCGCTTTTTATGTAAGACTGAAGAGCCTAGTAAAAGTATGATCCCTCTTTGTACTGAGCACCACTTCTCTGTTCAGCCTGTGAGGTGTAGGTAAGTTTATTCCTGTTATTCTGAAGCACAGAAAGGCAACTTAATCCAGTTCATTCAATTACTCATTGTTAGAGCCAGGATTTAAGGTTAAGTCTGACTGACTCTACAACGAAAGTAAAACATATTTGGAATGGCTTTTTTTTTTTCTTTAAACTGTTCTGTCATCTAAAAATTTAGCCCTACAACAAAATTCTTACTAGGAAATATGCATTATCCGTTACCCACATCCAAAAGACTGCCTTGGAGGGTGGACAATATCCGTTAGGAAAACATTTCCAAAGGCTCTTCTGAGTTCCAGCCTTATGAAATATTCCTCGATTATGTCCAACCCATGCACCACTTCAGCAGAGCATGGGTTCTAAAGTTCCCCATATACTTATCTCCTTTGTGACTTAAGTGTTCTGAATTCTTTATTCTAAAATAAATATCTCAGAAATAATCTCAGTATTACAGAGAAAACGCTTCATTGTCCTGCAGCCAGCAGGTGAGGCCAGTCTGTAATATGGTTTACTCTGCAGGTTGCTTACTTACAAATGCAACAGTTGCCCTATTTTATGCTCATTGTGTTGTCACCAGCATTTTAAATGTTCCCAAGTCAGGGTGGATACCTCAGGCAGGTTTGCTGGAAAATTCCAGTTGCAACTCTGAGATTCTGTTTCTTTCTTTCTTTCTTTTTTTTCTGAGATTCTGTTTTGAATTAAACAGTTCCAAGGGAGTTTAGGTTTATTGCCAGACTAGCATATTTTAAAAAGTAAGCAGCCTTCCAAGTTTTGAGAAATGATTTTAAATTTCAGGTGAGTTCCCAAGATACAGATGATTCTTTATTATGTGGGTGGTGTGTAATCAGCTATGTCAGGGCCCTGCCCCACTCAGTACCTTAGGTGGTAGGAAACCCAACCTTTGAGTGACCAGAGAGAGAGGGAGATCTTGAGCTTTCAAGCCAGTAGTCACTATTAAACATGTAGGCTGTTTCCATTTTAGAGTTGTAACTTATAGTTTAATAATTTGTTTTAATTTTTTAATTAATTAATTAATTAATTTTAGATTACCTGTAAGGGGATGGATCTTAACCCTTGACATGGTGTTGTCAGCACCATGCTCAGCCAGTGAGCAAACTGGCCATCCCTATATAGGATCCAAACCTGTAGCCTTGGTGTTATCAGCACCACACTCTCCCAAGTGAGCCACGGGCCAGCCCTAATAGTTTTTTTTTAATGTGCTGTTAATTGAGTGCTTACTATAGGTTAGGCACTATCTGTTATTTCTCATCCCTACAACTACCCTCTATCATGGGAAGTAATATCCCTTTTAAACAGGTGAGGAAGCAGACTCAAAAAGGTTAAATAAGCTGTCCAAGTTTAGCTATGCTTTGTTTTTGATAAAGTACTTTTTCTTTCTCATAGTCACTTTGTCACTATAAATATTGAGAAAATGCTTTTGGACCTAAGGAGAGATAACTAGTACTTGTCTCATCAGCTCTACTGATAGAACACTGAGTGTTCTTTGACCTCAGTTTGTTCATTCCACAAATTATTTGGCGCTGTGCTAGATGCCCCAGATTAAAAAAAAAAAAAAAATGCAGACAAACGAGGTTACCGCCCTTGGAGTTTATAGTCTGTGAGTAGATTGTAAACCAACAAACAAATACAATTACAGATTGATAGTTCTCATTGAAGGAAACAGTCAGTGAGACAGTGTGACTGGGGAGGACTTCTCCAGATAGGTGGTATTTGAGTTGAGACCTGAAGGATGAGAAGGAGCGGTAGAGGCAGAAGGGACCACAAGTGCAGGGGGCTGAGGCAGGAAGGAGGCTGGTATGCTTGAAGAACTGGAAGGCCACTAGGGCATGAAGCTCAGAGAGAAAAGTAGATGAACATGAATTGGAGAAGTGGGCGGGGTCTTTTAACCATGTACAGAGTTGGGATTTTTATTCTAAAATGTAATGGGAATCTATTAAAGAGCTTTAAGTTTGTGGGTTGTCAGGGAGGAGTGGGGTGGATGATGCCTTGTGGAGAAAGAAGTGGAGAGAGACAAGAATTGAAGCTGGGAAACGAGTTAGGAGGCTATTCTTCCAAGAAGCCATTCTAGACTCTGGAAATACAGTAGAGCACGAAGTCCCCACCCTCATGGAGTTTTTTCTGTTCTAGTGAGGGAAGGCAGTTAACAGCAAATGATATATCAGCAAGTACCAAGTGTTATGTTTGAGCTTAGAAAGTGACATTTAAGCTGAGCGTTGGATGTCAAGAAGGGCCAAGCATGTGAAGTTCTGGGGAGAATAGTCCAGGCAGAAGGAACAAACAGCAGATCCAAAGGGCCTACAGAGGGAAATGTAAGTAGTATATGAAAGATGATTTAGTCCACTGTTGGGAGCAGGGGAGATGGAGATAGGAATTTATGAATCTTTAGCTTAAGAGTGGTATTTAAAGCTACCAGAGGTGTGGAAGGAGAGGGTGGCCCAAGACACCCTGGGTACCCTCAACATTTAAGAATGGAGAGAGGAGGAAGAACCAGCAAAGAGGCTTTGAGGTAGAAGGAAAGCCAAGGGAGCAGAGTTCTGGAAGCTGAGACGGTTAGAGGGGAGAGTGTTTCAAGAAGGAGGGAGAGGTCACTTGTGTGCAGTGCTGCTGAGAGGTCAACGGAAATGAAGATAGAGAAGTGTCAATTGGATCTGGCCACTTGGAATTCCTTGGTGACCTTGAAGAGATTAGGTGGAGTGGTTGGATCAAGCGAGATTGGAGAAGGTTGAATGAATTAGAGGTTAAGGAATGGAGGTCAAATATTTGGAGAAATTTTTATGTAGATGAGAGCAGAGAAAAGGAGCTTTATTGGGGAGAGGGGGATGTGGGGTCAAAATGTTGTTTTTTGTTATTGTTTTTTATAAATTATAAATATTCTACTAGGTGCTTTAAAAAACACCCCTCACTTTTAATTGAAATATGACTACACAAATTGTAAGTGTACAGTTTGAACTTTCAAAGTAAGCGTATCTATATAATCAGTACTCAGATTAAGAAACAGAATGTTACCAGAAACCCCTTTGTGCTCCCTTCCATCTACTATCATACCCTCAAGGATAACAACTACTCTGATTTCTAACACCGTAGATTAGTTTGCCTGTTTTTGAATTTTATAAATGGAAGCATTTAGTTTATATTCATTTGTGCCTGCTTTTTTTGTTCAACATTATATTTGTAAGATCCACCTATACTGTTGTGTATCAGTAGTTTATTCTCATTGCTTTATGAACCTACTGTAACTTACTTCTCCATTCTACTGTTAATGGACATTTGTGTTGCTTCCAGCTTGGGGCTATTACAATATTGCCTCCATGGACATTTTTATATACTTTTGGAGAAAGTGTTTCTGTTGGGTATATACCTGGAAATGGAATTGTAAAGCTGTGGACATGCATATAAAAAAAAGTGTGTGGGGGCCGGCCTGTGGCTCACTCGGGAGAGTGCGGTGCTGATAACACCAAAGCCACGGGTTCGGATCCCATATAGGGATGGCCGGTTTGCTCACTGGGTGAGCATGGTGCTGACAATACCAAGTCAAGGGTTAAGATCCCCTTACCGGTCATCTTTTAAGAAAAAAAAAAAGAGAAGAGGAACAAAATAATAGACTGTAGGCTAGAAAGGATCTTATCAGACATTGAAAAGAATGGCTATTTTAATTGGTCTTTTAAAAGAGCAGTGATGGGGCCGGCCTGTGGCTCACTCGGGAGAGTGCGGTGCTGATAACACCAAGGCCACGGGTTCGGATCCCATATAGGGATGGCCGGTTTGCTCACTGGGTGAGCATGGTGCTGACAATACCAAGTCAAGGGTTAAGATCCCCTTACCGGTCATCTTTAAAAAAAAAAAAAAAAAAAGGGTGTGTACAGATATGTGTATATATATGTGTGTGTGTGTGTGTGTGTGTATATATATATTTTTTTTCTTTTCAAATTTGTTGTGCTTATTTGCCCTTCCACCAGCAACGTTAGAGTTCAGTTGCTGTATGTCCTTACCATCACTTATCTCTTTTTCATTTTAGCCATTCTGATGAATGTTTGGTGGTAACACATTGTGGTTATAATTTGTACTTCTCTTATGACAAGGAAGTTTTTAAAGCCTGGAAGATCCTGGAGCATTCCCATGTGCTGATAGGAAAGTTCCAGTAGAGATGAAGAGCAAAAGCTCAGAGGAAGATGGACTGCAGTGTAGTCAGATTGATTTTTTTTTTTTAAATAAAATCAGGAACACTTCTCTTATAGCCTACAGAGCATAGGCTTCAGGGTCTAAGTGACCTAGGTTCAAATCCTGGCTTTGCTACCCTCTAGCTTTGACTGTTAGCAAGTTACTAAACTTCTTTGAACCTTGGTTTTCTCACCTGAAAATGAGAAGAACTAATCTACTTTGCCAGAATTCTGAGGACACATGAGGTAACATTAAGAGAAGAACGTAGCTCAGTGCCTGGCAGATAAGAAGCATACTTGCAGTAGAGAATGGCTACTTTCTTTTTTACTTCTCAAAATACGTGATTACGGGGTCGGCCCATGGCTCACGCCTAGTGTGGTGCTGATAACACCAAGGCCATGGGTTCGGATCCCATATAGGGATGGCCGGTCAGCTCACTGGGTTAGCGTGGTGCTGACAACACCAAGTCAAGGGTTAAGATCCCCTTACCGGTCATCTTTAAAAAAAAATACGTGATTACTTATAATTATTTCAAAGAGGCTTAGCTGGGCCGGCCCGTGGCTCACTCGGGAGAGTGTGGTGCTGAAAACACCAAGGACATGGGTTCGGATCCCATATAGGGATGGGTGAGTGTGGTGCTGACAACACTAAGTCAAGGATTAAGATCCCCTTGCCAGTCATCTTTAAAAAAAAAAAAAAAAAATCAAAGAGGCTTAGCTAAGCTGTATTGATAGGCTTTTCACAGCATTTCCTTTCAAAGCCTTTGCAATTGTATTTTAATTGCTTTTTAAGGATAATATATACGAGATGAAGCTAAACCCATTCTGTATTAATGATCCATAATGTGGGCTAATTTTTTTTTTTTTTTTTTTGTCCTTTTTGAGACCGGCCGCACCGCGCTCAGCCAGTGAGCGCACCGGTCATCCCTATATAGGATCCGAACCCGCGGCGGGAGCGCAGCAGCGCTCCCAGTGCCGCACTCTCCCGAGTGCGCCACGTGCTCGGCCCGTGGGCTAATTTTTTTAATACACTTAATGGCATAGATGCTTTCAACCATTCCAGGAATATATTAGTGACAGTAGGTTACCACCCTCGATAAACTGGAGATGATTCTGTAATGCTTGCTATCCAGCCATTTTCTGATTTGCTGTGTCAGAAAGGTACTTCTTTGGGGATAGGGGGCATTTTAATGAGGCATTTAAAAAAGATTTTTGTAAAGTGTTATACGATGGGTTCACCGTAAGTGTGTTAATTCCAGAATGTAGCAGTCAGTGCATCATGTAAAGCCTGTTGTTGCAGAACTACCTTGGTGCACAGAGCAGTTAATTAAAATCAGAACAGATGGGATGGAAACCTTGGGGACTTTACTGCCTTAGATTTTGGTGGTTAGCAAGGTGGCTTTGGAGTTACATTGCAAATCAGCGCATCCCTTCTATTCCCCTCTCCTCTTCATGGGAAAGGCCATGACAACCACTGATCCACTTTAAATTATTTGCCCTGGGCATGTGAACAAGTGGAGAATTGTTTAAAATTACTTAGGAATCTACGATTTAATAGTGAGAAATCTCTTTCTTCTAACTATGACTATACCCAGCTCACCTGGGATAGGTCATTTATCTTACCCTGTTATTAACACTGTAATTTTCCTATTCAGCAGGGCTAAGTCTCCCAAGAAATACCAGCATACCTACCAAGCTGACAAAATCCCACATGCTAGCTAGCTGTTCTTGCCTCATACCTGGGTTCTTTCAAAGGGAATAGTAAGTTTTTTTGTTTACCTCCAGCCTTACATCTTTCTCAGCTTTAGGCAAAGTAGAATAGGAGAGGCTGGCAGGTTTCAAACAAGCACAGTGGGAGAGTAGCCAGAGACTGTTTTTGAGGATTAAATTGCCAAATCCATCTTTTCAGAAGAGAGTGAGGGGAGTTTGGGAATGAATTTTCAAGCCTTCAGTGAAGATTTGATAATTTTGTTTCAAGATCAGAGGGAGGTTTGCAGATCAGAGAGTGAAGTTTTTCAAAAATATCACCATAAGAATTATTTACTGATCTCCACAACTGGTTCCACTTTCAGTCCTTTAGTACCATAATCAGACATGATGTGTGTGTATCTATCTATTTAGGGGTGAGGGAAGAAAAAAAATATTTCAAAGAGAAAAATGTTTTGTTCGTATGGCATTGTTACAATTACAAACTCTTTCCTTCCGCCCCCTTGAAATAATCCTGGATATAGTTGTTACTTAGGTTTTTGGGGCTTTTCTAGTTTGGCAGGAAAGTACTTTCAACTGACATTTGGAAATGTTTCTTTTTTGGTATTTAAATACTGTCAAAAAGAGTAAAAGCCTAGCTGCTGACATTGGCGAACCTATTCTGTTAGACTGAGCAGGTCTAAGGTATTTTAGCACTGGAGACTCTTGCCACCTACCTTCCCTTCCCCATAATAATCCCTTTCTCCACCTACACATATTCCTAGGATAAGACTTCATTCTCTACCTGAACATAGAATGGCAAATTTCAAGTTGATGGCTTTTCTTTCAGAGATGTTCGCAGGAGGTACTTAAGGTTAGAAACAAAGTTGGGAGAATGAAAATAGTGTAGAGGAAGATTAGTTCTTCTGACTCCCAGCTAAGGAAGAGCTTTCTTCAATCTTGTATCAAGTTGGCCAAGTTGAGCTATAGTGCATTTCTAGGCTTGAAGCCCCCCCAGAGCAAGGACCTTAGTGAAACCACTTTTGGTATCCCTAGTGCCCACCACATAACTGATGCTTCCTGAGTGCTTGTTAAAGTTTATGGATTTATTTTTTAATTTTTTATTTTTTTTAAAAGGTGACCGGTAAGGGGATCTTAACCCTTTACTTGGTGTTGTCAGCACCATGCTTACCCAGTGAGCTAACCGGCCAACCCTATATAGGGATCCGAACCCGTGGCCTTGGTGTTATCAGCACCACACTCTCCTGAGTGAGCCACAGGCCGGCTCAAGCTTGTGGATTTAAAAAATATACAGCTTTCCAGTTTTTTTCCTACTGATTGTACCCTGCATTTTGTGACAAAGCCCTTACCTCTCAGGAAAAAGGAAAAATTTACAATATGTAGATTCCTTGTGTGGAAGAACAATTTATTTTCTTCTTGTGGCTAAATTTATCCCCCCTTTCCTTTCCTTTTTTTTTCTTCATTCTTTAACCTTTCTGTTGCTAATGCTATAAACTTATCTGTGGTCACATCTGCTTTCACCTCCCTTTCACTCTCTGGTGAAAGAGGTGACCTTCCTCCTGCCCAGGAGCAGTCCACCCCCTAATCTGATCACTTGATCACTTTTCTTTCTACTCCTGGCCCTTGCTACTGTCATTTATTGCTGGCTTCCCCTCCTCTACAGTCTTAGTCTTTTGAGTTTTCTCTGCAGTCTGTGAATACGTCTACATTTATCCTAGTGATCATGGATCCTCTTTAGCAGTTTTCTTCTCTCTTCCTTTCACAGTCAAGTTTCTTGAGAAGAATAATTTATCCTTGGAATCTTGTGAATTCTCACTTCTCATCCACTTTTTTTTTTTTTTTTTAAAGATGACCGGTAAGGGGATATCTTAACCTTTGACTTGACTTGGTGTTGTCAGCACCACGCTCAGCCAGAAAGCCAACCGGCCATCCCTATATGGGATCCGAACCCGGGGCCTTGGTGTTATCAGCACCGCACTCTCCCGAGTGAGCCATGGGCTGGCCCCTCATCCACTTTTTAACCTGTGTCATTAGTCAGCTTCTTCCTAAACTGCTCAGGCAAAGAGCAAACTCACACTTTGTTAGGATGAGCTGAACTAGTCAAACTTGCAGGGACGTTAAGCGGTTATTGATGAGGCGGGAAGAGCACACTCACACTTTGTTAAAACTAAGTCCATTGGGCATCTTGCATTCTTTGTTATATTCTGTTCTCTGAGTCATTTGACAATGTTGATAATTTCTCTTGAAACTCAAAATTCTCTTCCAGTTCTCCAATTTCTGAGCATTCTTCTCCCTCTGTTCTGGTTGGCTTTTCCTCTGCTTGCCCTTTAGATGTGGTATTTTCTCAAGGGTTTTCCCAGGCCCTCTTTTCCTCCAACCTGGACCATCTCATCAGTCTGCTTGCCCCACTCTGGCTTTATATATTTCCAGTAGGCCAAGTATGCCCAAACCTTTATCATCAGCCTGCAAATGTATACACATACCCATGTGTATATCAGCATGTCCCACCAACACAAAACTCAACTCATCATCTTAACACCCCCCACCGTTCTCCTCCACACACAGACACATGCCTCCTCCTGAGGGTTTTATCCCAGTAAATTACTCCACTGTCTATCCTGTTGTGTAATTCAGCGACTCTAGGATTTGTCCTAGACTCTTTTCTCTCCCCTTTCTCCCACCTCATTCAGTTAATTGACATTCTGTTAATTCTGTTGGAGATCTATGTCCCTTTCTCTTATGCCCATATCTTCATATCTTGCCTCTACCACTGCAGCAACTTCCTGCTGCTAACCTGTCCTTGCTGATCTGTTATCCACACTGCTTAGTGCCATAAGTGCCCACTGTAACATGAAAATAAGATCACAAAACCTGACTACCTAAAACCCCCCAATTGTGTTCCATTACATAGAAGATAAAGCCTTGATTCCTTATCTTGGATTACAGGGTTTTCTGTGGCTCCTTGTCTACTTGTTGTACCCTCATCTACCCCTACCCCTACCCCTGACCCAACCAAGCACTTTGTAGTTTCTTTAATGACATGGTATATGCTATTTTTTTCATTTGTTTTTGTTTTTTGAAAACTCCTTCTATACTTGACTTTCTGGTAAATTCCCTCTTACTCCCACATCAAGATAGGATGTGTGGCACTCCATTTGAGAAGTTCTCTGGTCACCCCTCTGTCTCTATGGAGCTTATCATTTCCATCTTTGTAGCCTTCCATCCCCATTCGCATACACTGTACAAATTTCCATTAAAGCACTGATCACCCTGAAATCAATTTTTGGTTTTACATTTCTAGTTCCCCTACTAGACCATGAACTTGCTGGGGGTAGGCACTTTACCCTCCTCACCTAGCACTGGAAATGGCAGGGCACTGGCTTCAATAAAGGTTGCGTGAATGTATGAATGAGAAATTTTAACAGAAATTAGTGAATCACCTATAGCCTTGTCCCCTTTGCGGGGACAAGCCCAGGAAGCCAAATGTGGTAAAATCTCTACGTTTACTTTCTACCTTTGCCTTCCCAGAGAAATAGTAGTTATAAAGGCATTGTTATAACGCTAATAGCAATAACTAATATTTGTTTACTGCTTTATTGCCTGTAGAATGTTCAGATGAGAAAAATGAAGTACAGAATGGATATGAGTTGTTAGAGGTAGATAATAGAACGCATAACTAGTAGAGCAGGACTCAGGACCCAAGCTTTTTGACTCCAAATCCTAAGTTCTTCTTATTATTACACCCTGTCTCAGATGCATCCATCAACATGTGATTTAAAGAATTACAAAATTCATTTTTCAGAGGGCTACTAATCCTGTTTTCCTCATTCTCTTGCCAAAAAAGAACTCATTTACTCCATAATACACACTTCACTGTGTGAAGAATTCTTTATTTCATTATTCCACGTGAACTACTAATTGCAAGTAAGGCAAATTAGGTATCTGTCTTCTGGGAATTTAGAGCCTTCAGACAAGTAATACCGAGTCAGAGACAAATGATTTTAATGTGCCAGAAATTGAAAGAATGTTTGGTTAGTTAAGATTTAAATATTGTATATGATTTATTCATTCACTAGTCCTTGTTGAGCCACCTGTCTAACCAGGCACTGTAAGACTGTCACATTCCCTGTTCTCCTGGGCATCACAGGCAAGTGAGGGAGACAGGTATTAATCAGAGATGCCTACAGAAGAGAATGAATTATATCACAGGTGCATTGGAGGCAGTGCTGGAAAGCCAAGAAGGCCCTAGAGAAGTCAAGAGGCCTAAAGTTATAACATGTATGACTCAGGAAGTTACTTCCCCTTGCTGGGCCTTATTCTTTTCTTCCATAAAATGAAGACGGACCATTGGACTCTTAGTTCTGGTAAGCTTACCATGTCTTTGAGCTACGAAAGTGTCTTTGTTTGAACAATGAGTCACAAGACAGAGCAGACCATTCTTTTGTGTGAACTGATTATTGAATGATAATGCCAAATGTTGCATTTATTATCTCTGTAAGCAAAGCGTTCAGTCTCAAAATGTCCATATTGACTGCCTTAGTCCATTGAGAAAAACATACTCATACATCACAGCAATGCTCGGCGTTTTAGTGGACCCTGTTACAATCTTCAGATTATTCTGACATTTGAGAAATTGGATCTTCTTTGTTCAGTGATCATAAAAATCATCAATCTCCTTGTTCCCAATACCTGTATTTGATATGTAAAATGGAAATAATAATCCACAACTTCTTAATAAACCCAGAGGCACTGGTTCAGCGAGGAAGCAAATATTTGATGAACATCTGCTATGCATACAGCACTCCTAGGGTACAGCACAGACATGAATAAGAAGTAGTCTCTGCCCTAGAGGAATTTATGCCTTAGTCGTAGAAAAGAAAGGGTAAACGTATCTGTGCAAGAAACTGTTATAGGTGCTGTGATAGACGTCTATCTGGGATTGGGAGTACAAATGTAAGAGTAGTTAGTTCTGCTGGCTGGAGGGAGGGAAATCAAGGGGCAATGTGATATACGGAAAGGACGTTAGGCTTGGAGTTGGAGACCTGGGTTTTTATTTATTTATTTTATTATTATTATTTTTTTAAAGATGACCGGTAAGGGGATCTTAACCCTTGACTTGGTGCTGTCAGCACCACGCTCAGCCAGTGAGCGAACCAGCCATAGCTATATGGGATCCGAACCCGTGGCCTTGGTGTTATCAGCACCGCACTCTCCCAAGTGAGCCACAGGCCGGCCCAAGACCTGGGTTTTTAGAATATCAACTCTTTTTATACAAAGATACTTCAAAAATGTGGGAAAATGGAATGAAAAGATAATATGAGGCTGGCCAGGTTAACTCAGTTGGGTAGAGCACAGTGTTATAACAACAAGGTTGTGGGTGCAGATCCCACACTGGCCAGCTGCAAAAAAAAAAAATAAATAAGATGAATCTTTTGATGAACTCTTTGAAGGCCCCTATTTATTAGTATATATTTGACTTCTTTGAGCCTGGGTTGCCTCATCTATATAAAAGAACTAGTAGTACGTCCTTTCCATGGTCAGTGTTAGTGTGTGGAATTGTGTGTGGGTCTGTGTGTGTATGATAAAGTTCTATCTGAGCTCTAGGGACAAGGCCATGTTCTTGAATAAAGTGGGCATTAAGCCAGTTGTAATTGCAAAGGTAAGAAAAGATTTTATTTGAAGTTAGAGTTCAGATTAAATCCAATCAGGGATGAGCAATCTTTCAAAGGTAGCATGCCAACTAGGTGCCCATCTTGTCCTGGAAGATCAGGTGTCTGTATTCACCTCTTATGTGGAATAGCAGCTATGGTGGTAGAGGAAGTGGCAAGAAATCTGTGGTCCCTGAAAACATGTCCTTCCCTCGATTCTAGTGGCAGGTGTGGATTGAGTATCCTTGCTCACCTGTGCTCTTGGGTATAGAAATGGCAGTAGAGGTGTGTCTTGTTATTATTATTTCCTTAATTATATTTTATTTAATTAGTTAACTTTTATTGATAGAGGTGTATTAACTCTGACCTTTTTCCCCTTCCTCCCTTGCAACCTCCCTTGCAGATTTTATCATGTGGGCAACCTGCTGCAACTGGTTCTGCCTGGATGGACAGCCTGAGGAGGTCCCACAACCCCAGGGAGCCAGGACGCAAGCCTATTCCAACCCTGGGTATAGCTCCTTCCCTTCTCCAACAGGCTCAGAACCGAGCTGCAAGGCCTGTGGGGTCCACTTTGCAAACACGGCCAGGAAGGTAAGTGCTAGGGCTGGCCTGTGGCTCACTTGGGAGAGTGTGGTGCTGACAACACCAAGGCCGTGGGTTCAGATCCCTATATAGGGATGGCCAGTTAGCTCACTTGGAGAGCGTGGTTCTGACAACACCAAGTCAAGGGTTAAGATCCCCTTACCGGTCATCTTTTTTATTAAAAAAAAAAAAAAGGAAGGTAAATGCTGACTTCTTAACCTGCTCTGCCGCTTTAATCTTAGGACCCCGGGCAAGCCCACTGACCCCTCTGAGAGTGCTTGCCACCTTGCCTCATCTGTGCAATGCTGGTGACTCAGATCTGTCCCTTCACAAAAATGTTTGAGAAAAACCAAACAAAAGCAAAGCATCTCAGTGTACATTTGGAAACAACAGACCTGAATTGTTTTCAGCTTGCCTCTTACTAGCTGTATGACTTAACCTCTCTTGAGATTCAGTATCCCCATCTATTAAATGGGGATAATAGTACCTATCTCCCAGTGTTGTGAGAATAAAATGAGATAAGCCATGAAGGGTGCCCAGCATGATGCGTGGAACATAGTAGACACTCAGGGATTATTTCCTTCATTATTTATTTTATTAGTTATTTCCTTCATTAGCCACCATCATGGAAGGCCTGACTGTAAATTAATTTATACTTTTTATTGAAAACAATATCAAGGATGCCTCAGGTGCATCAAGACCCTAACAGACAAAGATTGGAGCTTATTTACTGTTGTGGATTTCATTTGAAATGCTTGGGATCTGTGCTTCCCAGATTAGAGAGCAGGAAGTAAAATTATTGGCTGGGTAATGGTGTGTGGGTGTGGGCCATCCCTTAGCCAGTGCGCAGAGGTTCCTATGGCCAAGCATGATGGGCAGAAGGTGAAACCCTGACCTGGTTAAAGAACTCCTGCTTTCTATATTCTCCTGCAGAGTTAGAGGTTTGCAGCCCAGAATGGGCAACAGGATGTAATGTTAAAGTGGTAATAATGGGAAATTTGAGAGGAAATACTTTTTTTTTTTTCCTTTTTGTCTTTTTTTTTACTGACCAGTAACGGGATCACAACCCTTGGTGTTGCGCTCGTACCGGGGACTGGCAACGGGATCGCAACCCTCGGTGTTGCGCCCGCACCGCGCTCAGCCAGTGAGCGGGAACCGGTCTCCACATGGGATCCGAACCCTCGGCGGGAGCGCCACCGCACTCCCAAGCGGCGCACTCTCCAGTGCGCCACCGGGCCGGCCCAAGAGGAAATACTTTTTAAACCATCTGCTAAAGTAGGGGGCTGTTTTAAGGAATTTAGATTTTTTTGTTTCATATAATCCTCACAATAACTATGAGAATAGGTTTTGGAATCCCCCAATCCCATTTTACATATGAGAAACTAAGACTTAGAGTTTAGAATTGGAAAAGAAAACTGTATGTCCCAAGTTCCTGACAAATAGCATATGAGACGTGAAAATACGCATTCTTTTGCCTCTAAGTAGTGCCACAAGATCACATAATTATTAAATGGCAGAGCTGGGATTCAAACCCAGGTCCTTGATTCCAAAGCCACTCAGAAGACATTTGGTGTGACTAGTTGAAGATGACAGGTCATAGGCGTGAGTGCCTAGGAGCATGGGAATGATTAAAATAAGGGACTTTTTCTATTTATTGGAAACAAATTATTGGACATCTGTGTTGCTTTGCGTTGCTTCGCCCCCCATGGATTTGTTACCTCACTTCCCCTGGGTGACGGAGATGCAAAGGATTACTCAAAGCCAATCTCTACTGAGCAGTGAGAGGCCCCAAAGTGGTTAACTTCCTGTCGGAACCCTCAAGAGAGAGGCATTTCTTCCTTGGGAAATTAACGCTGAATTGGGGTTCTCTTCCTGCATTTATTTTCCAGACCAGGAAGTTACAGGAAGAGAACAAAGGTGGGGGTTATAGTTTAACAATATAGGCTGGTAACTTTCAGTGAAACAAGCCAGATGACATTCCAGTAAGGCAATTAAGTGGTCCTATCAACAACAGTTTGATCTTAGCAAACATTCCTTCTTAACAGCAATATCTCAGTATCTTTACATAACAATCAGTAACTAGTCTGTCCTTTGAGCCAGCAACCTGCTGTGCCACAATCCTTATCTTGCAACAGAGACATAGCCTGAGGAAAATTTCCTATTCTTACAAGGTCAATATTTGAAACTGCAAAGCTTTGGAAAACCAGGCCCTGTGAAGTACATATGCTTTTTAGTATATTCCACATATCTGCTGTGTGTCAGCATTGCCTGGGCTAAGGAGGCAGAGATGAGGAAGGTCACCCCTGCTTAACAGGGAGCTTGTGGTCGGACAGGGAGGCAGGGGATGCATGCCCTACAATGACACAAGAAGAAAATGTCTGTAGCAAGAAGAGCTTTTGTGGGGGGAGGAAAAAGTCCAATTTGTATGGTAAAAGATGGTTATTGGTACAGTATTTTCTTGCTTACAAAGTATGAATGTTGTGCAATTCACAATGAATTTTATGAATGTTAAGAATGTTTTCTCGTATGAGAATTTTTCATTTGTAATTTTATTTCGCACTTAAGTGGATCAGCATTCTTATCTTAAGGGTTTGACATTTAACAGCCAAAGGCTTTTAAAATGTCCTTTGTAGAAGTGGTTAACTGAAATGATTACATGGATTCTGTTGTCTTTCTTTTTTTTTTCCCCATTATGGTCAGTATTTTCTGAATGCTCATTTGGTGCAAAGCACAGATAACATTAAGGACTTCATAGAGAGAACATAGTAAGATGTGTCCCCTGCATTCCCTGAGTTTCCAGTCTTAGAAATGGCTGGCACAATTTCACCACAAGCCAAATATTGCATCTGTATTGGTAATACCTAACTGTGGTTTAGCAGCAGCCCTGACAATTTTGGAGGAAGTTTGGCACCAGGCCTCTTTAGTTGGACCGGTTGCAGGAGGAGGAGGAGTTTGTGCTTGGAAACAGGAAAGTGATACTCAAATCTCAGAGGGGAAAGAGAGGAGCGGTTCTTGGGTACTGGCAAGAGCTCAGACATGAGGCAAAGGAGAAAAGGCATAAAAGGTGATGGCGTTACAATTTCACGAGTGTCCACCTTATGCTAAGGTTTTATGTACATTATCATGTAATACTTTCAATCATCCTTAGACTGGTAGAGTGAGAAAGTGTGCCTGACCAGTGCCAGGGAATATGGGTAGGGAGGGGAAGGGGAAGGGAAGGGCTGATTGGCAAAGGGGGAAGCAAGCAAAGCACCCTATGAGGCATCCCTGGAGAGTGGTGCCTGCCTGAGGTACTACTGCCAGCTCTTAGAGGGTGGATGTTTGAGTGCACTCTGGGCATTTCTGCACACACATTCCTTCCACCAATTCATCTTTCGTGCCACCTGGTTGCTCAGTTGGTTTGAACCATTTGCTAGAATTTATATGTGTTTCCTTTGCTCACTCTGCCCACATTTGTTGACAGTCCTTTTTCCTTTCCCTTTGTTCTTTCCTGCCACTGCACCCTGGGATTTTAGCTTTGAGCGCTATCTTCCTCCTTTAGGGTGTGTTTCAGATGCTGGCTTACTTCAGAGTCCCCAGTGAGCAGTGGGTATGTGGAAGCTGGGTTACTACCTTTGCATTCTTTTTTTTTTTTTTTTTTTTCCTTTTTGTTTTTTTTCGTGACTGGCAACGGATCGCAACCCTCAGTGTCGCGCCCGGACCAGACCGGGACCGGCAACGGGATCGCAACCCTCGGTGTTGCCCCC
>NW_007726923.1:363246-399915 GCF_000696425.1 Galeopterus variegatus
GGTCTGCATGTGGGATCCGAACCCTCAGCGGGAGCGCCTGCCGCGCTTCCCAAGCGGCGCACTGTAGCAGTGCGCCACCGGGCCGGCCCCTTTTTTTTTTTTAAAGATGACTGGTAAGGGGATCTTAACCCTTGACTTGGTATTGTCAGCACCACGCTCACCCAGGGAGCTAACCGGCCATCCCTATATGGGATCCGAACCCATGGTCTTTGTGTTATCAGCACCACACTCTCCCGAGTGGGCCACGGTCTGGCCCTATGTCCTTTCCCTTTACTATATGAATGACACTTGGGCAAAAACTGTAACTATCTTAACTGTGCAGACTTTTACTTTAGCCCCACACAAGAGTGTCTGTGATCTCAACTATGAGAATCTAAGTCTCTTGGGCATTCTTTTTTAGCTTGAACAGCTTTCTATATTTAGAAAAGAAGGAGCAGAAATAGGTTAATACTTAAGTCACCACAGGATGAAAAGTTTTTAACTTCTTTAAAGGATTAGTGAGGGTGCCCTCGAGGATGATCCCATTCAGCTCAGGAATTACCTCTCTTGCGGGAGTGTGACCTGCTCTTGACTGGAACAGAGTAGCCAGATGTCATCGTGTTCGCTCAGCCTGTGGGGTGAGAGGCTGAGGATTTTCTCCCCATGGGTTGAGCAAGCCTTGGTGTGTTGTTTGTGGGAGTAGCTGCTGCCAGGCAGTACCAGCTTGCTTGTCAGCCACTCTTGTCGCCTGAGACACAGCACTTTCACAGATGAGAACACCCTATTGTCCAGAGAGCCTACTGTAGCTGTCTAAATATTTGTCTTGGATATGGTCTTCTGTACCACTGAATTCCCAGCACTCCAAGTGGGCCTTTGGATGCGGCTCTGGGCTGGGAATTTGGAGATGGAAAGCTGGACCCTTGATTCAGTACTGCTGTATGCTTGAACGGGACTGAGCTAGGCAGCATGGCCCTGAGGAAAGAGCAGGATCGTGGGCATTAGACTTGGACAGGCCTTGAGTGTGCATCCCAGCTCGCTGTTGACTGCCTGACCTTGAGTACAATACTTGATCTCTCCAAGCCTGTTTTGTCCGTGGATTACGGAAGAACACTAATACCTACTTTGCAGGGTTGCTTTGAGAATTAAATGACAAGCTAGTTATAGCTCTAGCACACAGTAGCACCTCAATAAATTTAATTAATACTAATATTAATGGGCCGGCCCGTGGCTCACTCGGGAGAGTGCGGTGCTGATAACACCAAGGCCCCGGGTTCGGATCCCACATAGGGATGGCCGGTTGCTCACTGGCTGAGCGTGGTGCTGACAACACCAAGTCAAGGGTTAAGATCCCCTTACCGGTCATCTTTAAAAAAAAAAAAAAATACTAATATTAATAGTAACAACCACCACCATAACCTTCATCCATTTGCTTTCTTGCCTCAGCAGTAAAGCAGAAAGAATTATAGTTTAGGGTTTGTATCTTGGCTCTCACCATTAGCTAGTAGTTCTTAGCAGTAATAATTAAAAATAGCTAATACTTATTGAGGACTCATTATGTGTCAGATATGCTTTTGTCTCTTAATCTTTACAACAACCCTAGGTAGATACTATTATCACCCCATTTTACAGATGTGAAAACTGAGCACCACAGAGGGTAAGTTACATGCTCAAGGTGACACTGAAAGAAATGGGGAAGGGAGACTTAATAAGAGTACAGAGCCTTTGATTCTGAAACTGGTAGTCTTAAATAATAGCCTCAGGTTCTCTGTCAGTAAAATAAAGTAAGCCTCAAATGAAATAATAAATGTAGTATCCTGTACATGGATAGAGAAATACATTACAGGAGGGCTGCCGCCTCAGACTGGCTTTTAATCTAAAATCTACAAAGTAGCTTTCATCCATAGATATGAGATAGCTTAGTAAAAGTAAGAGTGGCTGAAAAAAGATCTTGCTAGCTTGGCAGCCTGAAGCTCCCATCTCGCTCTCTCTGTCTTGTTCTCTCAATCTGATGTGGTTTCCTCTGCCTCTTGCTCTAAGCAGCAGACCTGCCTGGACTGTAAGAAAAATTTCTGCATGACCTGTTCGAGCCAAGTGGGGAATGGGCCCCGCCTCTGCCTTCTCTGCCAACGGTTCCGAGCCACAGCCTTTCAGCGGGAGGAGCTCATGAAGATGAAGGTGAAGGACCTGAGGGACTATCTCAGCCTCCATGACATCTCTACCGAAATGTGCCGGGAGAAAGAAGAGCTGGTGTTCTTGGTGCTTGGCCAGCAGCCTGTAATCTCCCAGGAGGGCAGGACTTGTGCCCCCACCTTTTCCCCAGACTTCCCTGAGCAGCAGGTCTTCCTGACCCAGCCTCACACCAGCACAGTACTTCCTACCTCACCCAATCTCACTCCTTCACCTGCACAAGCCACCTCTGTTCCTCCAGCCCAGGCTCAGGAAAACCAGCAGGTATGGGCCCCTTGGCAGTGTCTGGTAATCTGCACCAGTTTGAGGGTTCATTTTCCTCTCCTGCCTGCTTTGTGGGAATGAGGTATGAGGTTAAGTGTCTTGATTATTTGAAGTTTTTCTGTCTTTGATGCAGTAAGTGATGTTTTCTGGACATCAGACTCATGTTTTGGCTTTTTCAGAGATATGCATGGTGTCAGGTTTTTTTGTTTTTTTGATTTTCTTTAATACATATATATCCCAGTTAGATGTTTTGAAAAAATTCATTGTTCCAGAAATATTTTGAGAAAACTCACCATTAACTCTCCAAATGAGGTTATGTTCAAATTTGCCCTCTGACTTACCTTTGTTGTGGTCTTCCTTAGCTGGATTGGGAACTTGATTAATAACCATCACAAGGTATATAGGGAAAAAAAAGGAATATTTGGAGGGAAGGGAGAGTGGGGAAACACTGTGACAAGGACACTGCTTTTCTTACTGGTCACCGTTTGGGAGGGGGAGTAGTCAGCATACCACTGTATTGTAAGCTGCTTTATCATCATCCCAGTGGGGCCTGGAAATGATAAGAGCAGCATTTTGAATTATGAACTAGGCATGGTGAGCACAGAAATGAGTAATACACTGTCTTTGTCCTCAAAAAGCCCCTGGAAGAGGGAAGACAGACACATAGAACAACCATTGGATTAGAATGAGGCCAGTGGGTTTAACCATTGTGTAAGGAGTAGTGGTGTCACACAGGTCTACATAAGTGCCTTAGTGACTCTGTTATTATGCCTTGGACAATAGTGGGACGATTAGGAGCTAGAAGATCCGGTTTCCATATTCATTTTTGTCACTGACTCCTTGGTCACCCTGGGTAAACTTTGAGCTGACAACAGTGAAATGGGTTTGGTAATTCAGACCACTTTTGATCTTGCTAGGATGCTGGAAGGCTTGAATAGTGTGATATCGTGTCTAAAGAGCTTTGAGGTACTTAGAGCTGTCTAGTGCTAGTGTTATCAGTTCCCACACATGATGTGGATGGCTCCTGCCTCTTGTTTATGATCACCTCCTTTGCCAGGACTGGGCCCCCTGATTCAGCTCTTGATGAGCACTGAGGCATAAAGGCTAATGTGATAGCATAATTTTACTGCAGTAAAATCATTTAGCTCCCTTGTTGGCTTGAGCGTGTTTTTCTCCCCAGCTAGACTTTAACTCTTTCCTAAGCTCTGGCTTTCAGTCTGCCAAACAAGTTTTACTTCCTGCTATGCATTTCTCCCTGTGCTTGGTTTTTGGAGCACTCCTCTCTATTTATGGGGGAGACAGAAGAGGAACTTAAGGATTGTTTTTCCCTAAAGAATGTTTGGGTGGGTTTTTGTTTGTTTGTTTGTTTGTTTTATAAAAGATGACCGGTAAGGGGATCTTAACCCTTGACTTGGTGTTGTCAGCATCACGCTCAGCCAGTGAGCGAACCGGCCATCCCTGTATGGGATCCGAACCCGTGGCCTTGGTGTTATCAGCACCACACTCTCCCGAGTGAGCCACGGGCCGGCCCTGGGTGGGTTTTTTAATGAAAGACTATAAGCTTCCTATCATTAACCAGAAATTTCCAGATCACACCTGTAGTCACACTGCATACCAGATCTTATTGGGAACTTTTCCTCTGAGGTTTTCAGAAGGCCTTAGTATCAGCTCACATTCCCAGTTCTGGTGAGATCTGCAATTTCCCAACAGGAAAAACAGGCATGGGGAAGTTATGTAATTTGTGAACTTGTCAATAGCCTTGTACAGGTCATGTTGCACAAATGAGCTGCACATAGAATGCAAATCTCCTCAATACATGCTCTACCAGGGTTCTTTCTTTTACCTTTAATGCCCTAGCAATAGTTGCTAGGGAAGAGAGTATGTACAGTAAGCAAAGTCATGGACTGATTCTAGTTGTAGATTTTGATTTAGCCAGTGGGCAAACTGGAAAGACAAGCACATGTTTGCAGCATGAGGTCCAGTTTCTCTTTCTAGGAAACAAGGGATATATAAAAGCTGTCTACTTAAGAACAGGTTAGGCTCTGAAAGACTCAAGGTTGACACTGTCCAAGAAGCCAGTGGGCACCACATCTACATAGAGATAATAGAAAACTAGAGGCGTTGATGAAGAGTTGTTTTGGATGCATCTCCTATACATGGGTGCTCTGTGTGCAATCTTGTTAGCACTTGGCATTTTGTTGTTGTTATTTTTACTTTTCATTTCCATTGTAGTTGTTTACCTCTTCTTGATTAGCTCCATATTATGCATCCTAATCTAGGATGAATGGCTGAGGCCAGGGCATGACTTTGGCTTCCCAGGTTGCTCCCAGGGTCTGGTAGAAAAGGCCTGTGAACTCAGCCACCTCTTTGCTGTGGGCTTACACCAGACCCTTTGCCTGGAGGGAGCACTGGGTAAAGAGGATCTAGTTAAGGGCTTTGTGGCTTAAATGGTGATAGAATTAGGAGGCTCACAGTTCTGATTACTCTTTGGCAAAACCTCCTAAAGGAATATCCAGAAGGAACCTCTTAAGATGTTAAAATTCTAAGCAGAAGGAAACTCCTTTAAGCATAGGCATTTGTTGTAATACAGTCTGAGGCTAATAGATTCTTAGATGCATTAGAATGATGTTTGACAAGGTTTCGAGATAGCTCTTAGTTATAGTGTGCCCTACTGGTTGGAGTACATTTCTAGAATGTGAGAGCAGTGACTAGGCAGGAGGGAGGGACTAAGATAGTGAAGGTCTGGAAACTTTGTCTCATTTGAGTTAGATGAGGAAGTCGGAGATTTAATGTGGCGGAGAAGAAGACATGATGTGAACAGTTCAGAAAAACCAGTGGACATTGGTCTAGGGGGCAGAACCAGGAACAGTGGGTGGAAGTTATAGGGAGGCCAGTTTTGGATCACTGTCAAAAAAAACCTTGATGGCAGTTAGAGAGCAACCCAGCAGTAGAATGGACATAGTGATCTTCCCTTCACCTGGACCTTTCAAGCTGAGATTAAATTGACGGTGAGTGTAGCTGAGGCCATCCTGGTGGTGGGCAGAATTAATGCACTCTTGTCTGAGAGGGCAGCTTTTTTGTTTTTTTTTAAGATGACCGGTAAGGGGATCATAACCCTTGGCTTGGTGTTGTCAGCACCATGCTTAGCCAGAAAGCCAACCGGCCATCCCTATATAGGATCCGAACCTGTGGCCTTGGTGCCATCAGCACCGCACTCTCCCGAGTGAGCCACGGGCCGGCCCTACAGAGGGCAGCTTTCTGTCTGTTGAAATCTGTTTGTATTGTTTCTCTGCTTGACAGAGTTAGTATTAGGGAGCAGGCTTTGTAACGGCTGTTGTGAGAGACTCCAGGTTTCTGGGGGAGATGGGAATACATTTTGGACATTGTGAGCTAGAGAGGCCCATGCTGTGCAAATCTCTGGGACATCTCTGTGGATGTGATGACACCTTTCTCTGCCCACAGGCTAATGGCCGTGTGTCTCAGGACCAAGAAGAACCCATCTACCTGGAGAGCACAGCCAGAGCACCTGCTGAGGAGGAGACCCAGGTGGGCCTCTGCTCGGTTCTTGCCTTTGCTGTTTCACTGGTGTTCTTAGGATATTCTTAGGAACCTTTTAGCAGACTCAGAGGTGATAGACAGTCCTTCTGAAATTCTGCTTTCAGGGTGGGGTTTAGTGTTAGCATTCCAGATTAACCTTTGATTCTGTCAGTGTGTTAATAAGGAGTTGTGAGTGACAGTGGAGACTGTGGAGTCTCATGGCCCATTGTTTCCAGTCTCTCGACTTTCTAGGAGCTGCCAGAGGGCAGGTGCCTGGTGCTTTTGTGAAAGTTCTGTTCTTTTTTTCTGTTTCTAGCACACAATAGTCATTGTCAGGGGACAGAGGTCAGATAATCAGTTCAGGCCTCAGCCAGCTGGGGGAAATCCATGGAGCTGTGGTTGAGGTTGTGTATAGAGGAGTGCTTGCCAGGGAAATCTGCCTCTTCAGTGGGCAAGCAGAGCTGTCTCCAGGGAAGAGAGAAAGGCCAGTACCATGCTTGGTGGTTTTGTGTGCTGCCACATTTAATCTTCACAGGAACCCTGTGTGGTAGGACTGCTCTCATTTATAGAGGTGCAGATAGGCTCAGAGAGGTAAGCAACTTGCTGGATATTATTTAGTGTTAATCACTGGAGGAATCAGGATTCAAAACTAGGGCCATATGACTCAAACCAGTGCTCCTTCTACTGTATTACACTGATTGGTTGGTTTTGTGGCTGGCTGTGCCTGAGCACAGAACTGTGGGTCAGGAAGAGACAGAAGTCTATTTTGCAATGCAAAGTACCCTGCCAGGTACTCTTCCTGTCCATCTTCCTACTCTTCTTGAGGTCAGTTACCAAAAGTACGGTGTCATGAGTGCTCTGGAATCCTTGGAGAGAGAACTTGAGGGGAGGTAAGAGCTGAGCCCACTGATCTGATCTCACCTTTGCTGTTGCAGTCTGTCGACTCAGAGGACAGTTTCGTCCCAGGCCGGAGGGCCTCTCTGTCTGACCTGACTGACCTGGAGGACATTGAAGGCCTGACGGTGCGGCAGCTGAAAGAGATCCTCGCTCGCAACTTCGTCAACTACAAGGGCTGCTGTGAGAAGTGGGAGCTGATGGAGAGGGTGACGCGGCTATACAAGGATCAGAAAGGACTCCAGCACCTGGGTGAGGGGCTATCTGGGTGCCAGCTGCACAGAGCTCCAGAGTATTTGCTGTCACTCAAAAGTGTGATGGCATCAACCTGACTCAATTTCCACACTTTCAGCCTTACATATTTGCACCATCTAATAATAGCTGCCATTTATGGTTGAGTGCAAAGACTGGGTTAGGCATGTATATACTTATATAATCCTCAGAGCAACCCGTGAAATAGGCATTATTAACATCACCCTTTTATTGTGGAGCCCAGATTTGAACTGAGGGGTTTCTGGTCTAAGTCCTTGGCCTTTCCCAACATATGCCACCCCCTCCATACTCAATACCTACTACCTCCAACAGTACTTATTCTAAACAGTTGGGGGATTAGGAAGCAAATCTTTTTTTTTTTTTTTAAAAAGATGACCGGTAAGGGGATCTCAACCCTTGGCTTGGTATTGTCAGCACCACGCTCAGCCAGTGAGCAAACCGGCCATCCCTATATAGGATCCGAACCCGTGGCCTTGGTGTTATCAGCACCGCACTCTACCGAGTGAGCCACAGGCCGGCCCAGGAAGCAAATCTTTGCACACACAGTGGGAGAATATATCTGTTCTGCCTGTACTTGGGCTTTTCCTTATATTCATCTCCCAAAGCATTTTGCATGGTGTCATTTTCAGGTGATGCCCAGAAAAATATCTGGGTCTGTGGTTAAATGAGCTTGGGAAAAAGTACTTTATACTATGTCATTGTTACTGATTCATGGTAGATATTTTAAAATTAAGGACAGAGAAGTCTTGCAGAAGAGAAATGTGTTTGGCTGTTTTGAACTTGGCATTTTCTGAAATTTTTTTACCAAAGAACCTTCACCTTCCCTCCTATATCCCTAATTGATTTATTTCCTCCAGATCAATATTTTGATTCCTTGTGTAATAGTGGCTGAGTTCAGATTTCATGCTTTCTTCTCCTAGAAACTTAAATTAATCAGAATTGGGAGATGCCCGACTATTCACCTGATCACAGTCTGAGACCTACTCATCTAGTCTCCGCTTTGGGATTGTCTCAAGAGTCTCTCTAGAGTTGTGAGGACCTGGGGAATAGAACAAATGATTCCACATGGGAACTTTATGCAGACTTCTTGGCTGACTGAAATAGCCAGATTGTTCATTCATTTTTGACTTTAATGCTGGCTTCAAAAGCAATAGAAAAGGATATTGTGCATGTACAGTATCGTTTTACTTGGCTGTTTTGTTCACGCACACCAGTGGGATACCTTTTCTAAGAGTAGACCAGATGCACCAGCAGGAGCTTCATGTGAGTTCTCAGCATGTAGAGTGTATGAGGACGGCAAATAAATGTCTGTCTAGGCTCTTGGCAAGCCTGGTTCCCAGCAGGGAAGTGGTCAGAGTTCAGAAGCGATGTCAGAGTGGTGGGACACTTTCCTCGTGCCATCACATCATCACATATTCAGACATCTTTCTCTTTCCTTTTCAGTGTGTGGTGCTGAAGACCAAAATGGTATGTAGCTGTTTCTGTTTGGGAATGGGTTTCAGCTCTTAGTGCTTTTTTGTCTTTCCCTTCCTTCAACCCTAATCCCTGTTAATAGTCTAAGAATTCTGAGTATATGGGTTTCCAGGAGAGGGCGTGTGGGAAATTCACTGAGAACCAGGGCTTCTCAGCATCTTTAGAAATTCTCATTCTCCTCTCCCTGTGAAGGAAGCAGAGTGGTATCATACCTAGGGGCATACTTATTTGCACATCTGTGGGCTGCCAGAGCTCAGAAGCCAACATTTGTAAAATATTTAACAGAGAGTGGTGGCATGTGTCACACTCAATAATTCATTTTTCATAATCCTGGTGTTTTCGCTCTGGTCTGGGTGGGGAGGCTTTCTGCATGTCCTTCAGGGAAATCACTCAGGATGTTTACCAGTTGTGTTTCTGGTACCAACCAAAAAGGGTGGCGACCTAAGAGAGCCTCGTTTGTATAGTGCTGGGCAGTGGTTAGAGCTGCTCTGGAGGCAGGTCAGGGAAGGTGTCACATGGGGTACTGTGTGGGCACAAGGAGCACATCGCACCTCAGCTGCTGTGCACCCACCTGTGTGTTAAAGACCACTGCTGAGCCTTCAGGTACCCCAAGAACACACTGCAGAACTCCTGATATTCTGGGAACATTCTAAAATATGCTGTACACTTCTGAAAGCCTCAAGGCTATGTGGTTGTGAGCACCTTTATTTCTCATCAAACATCAAAGAGAGTGGAGCTTTTCTGTTTCCCAAAACCATTTGGGGTTCCAGAGCTACTCCCTCACCTGGTACCAAGATCAACCTAATCCACTTGGTGCATTCATTCCTTTTTCTGATTCCCTGGGAGAGTGCTGACAATTGAGTTGATGTGTTTATTGTTACTTCTTTTTTTGTTTGGTTGGGTTTTTTTAAAAAAAATTTTTTTTCTTTTTCTTTTTTTTTATTTTTTATTTATTTATTTTTTCGTCTTTTTTACTGACTGGTAACGGGATCGCAACCCTCGGTGTCACACCCGTACCGGGGACCGGCAACGGGATCGCAACCCTCCGTGTTGCGCCCGCACCTCGCTCAGCCAGTGAGCGGAACTGGTCTCCACATGGGATCCGAACCCTCGGCGGGAGCGCCGCCACACTCCCAAGCGGTGCACTCTTCAGTGCGCCACCGGGCCGGCCCTCTTTTTCTTTTTTTTTAATATTGTTACTTCTGAGAGAAGTAATAAGTAACTGAAATTCCATACATTACTCCAGCTCATCCTAGGTATTTGTATAATTCAGTCCCTTTCAAACCTTCCCTGTTAGGGCCAGCAGCTCCTCAGAGGAGGTAAATAGACTTTGTTCTCTTTCACAGCCAGCCCACCTCTTACAGGAAGTGTTTTTTGACTTTTTGGATAGCCCAGAAAAGATGAAAAGAAAGTACAGAAGTAACAGTAAGGGAGAATTCCCCTGTAGAATGGCCAAGCTCCATGTGGTGGAGGTGAATGGTGTGAGGCCAGTTCTCCATTTATGCTTACCTAGTTCAGGCTACAATTTAAGACATGCTGGAGGCTGTTCAGTTAGCTCAGTTGGTTAAAGTGTAGCCTTGTGACACCAAGGTCACAGGTTTGGGTCCCTGTACTGGTCAGCTGCCAAAAAACAAAATCAAAACAAAAACGACATGCTGGAGATGGCTGGTCTTTTGAACTTGAAGATTTTTCTGTTTGTGTAGCTAAACTAGGATACTGGTTATGCCATTATATCCCACCACTGGCACAAGCCAGTTAGCATTTATTGAGAACTCTGTGCACTGGGCAGTTATATTACCTCCATAGTCTCTACCTCAAGGCACTAACCAGAAGCCCATACTGCCCATGAGCTGTAAAGCCAGCCTGCCTAGGTTGGAATCCTGGTGCTTCTACTTAGCAGCTGTGTGCCCTTTGGCAAGCTACCGAACTCTGGCCCCAGTTGCCTCATTTATAAAACGAGAGTAACAAGAGTACCTACTTCATAGTTTTTATGAGGATTCAAAGAGTTAATGTATGCAAAGCTCTTTGGACCCTGCTGCCTGGCATGTGGTAAGCATTCAGTAAATGTGAGCTGTTATTATTCCCTTGGAAGACATTCATTTATCAGACATTTAGAGAATACCTACCATGTGACTGGCATTTTGGGGATTCAAAGATGAATATCTGACCTCAGAGCACATAGCAAATGCTAAGTATATACTTGTAGAAATAGATTAAATATGATATATTAAGGAGCTCAGTCTATTGGGTGAGATAAGTAGGCAAAGTCAAAATTATAATCCAGTGTGATAAGCAATCATGGGGATTTGAATAAAGTTCTGTGGGCATAGCACAGAAGAGGGAGCAGTATCCTCTGCCAAGCTCCTCCACCAGGAAGGCTCCTCAGAAAAAGCTCAATGACAGTTCGTGGGATAGCACAGGGGGCCCCCGTGATCCCTGGCTTTACTAAAGTGGGGATATGTTTATAGATAAGCCTCGTGATCCCTAATAAACCACTTATTACAGTTCTGTTTATATCTAAACTTTTTTGAACCAGTTTTATCTTTTCAGCATGTTCTGCCTCAGGGGATAATGAGTCCCTAAGTACCACTCACTATATTGCAGCCTCAATTGTCGAAAATTATTTAAGCTTTGAGGACTTTGCCTTAGTTCTCATGTTCTGGAATGTATTTGATCCAAAAATACTGTACTCTTCAAATCTGTAGCCCTTTGGGAGGAGTTGTGGATTAAGCAACTGAAGTTGGTTACTGAGGAGATGTTTTCTTGGAGGAGCTCTATTTGAGGGAAACTTGTAGATTTGGGGGTTTGTTAACAGTGTGCCCTTTCCCTCCCACCTCCATCCCCCCACGACCCCATGTACTTAAGACAGTCTCCTCACATTCCTCTCTGCCCCTTTTTTCTGGCCTGTGTTTGTATAGGAGCGGTACCATCTGGCCTGGAGGAGAACCTGTGTAAGATCTGCATGGATTCACCCATTGACTGTGTTCTGCTGGAGTGTGGCCACATGGTAACCTGTACTAAGTGTGGCAAGCGCATGAATGAGTGTCCCATCTGCCGGCAGTATGTGATTCGAGCTGTGCACGTCTTCCGGTCCTGAGGGCCTGCACCGGCTTCTTCAGTGCCTTACGGGACACAGCCTGGGGTGTCTGGGCTCTGGGTTGCCAGCTTGCAGAGGGGCAGGCTAACATAAGAAATATTGCTGTATTCCCAAGACCAGGGCAAGCAAAGATGCCATGTCATCCCTGAGCATACCTTTCTTGCCAGGGGTGCACCTTTTGTCTGGCAGAGCCCCTGAGGCCAGTGGGAACTAGAACGAATCACATGGGTGAATCCCTGTTTCAGTTATCTTGGGGTGATGATAAGTCATGAACAGAGGATTTCCAGAACTTGGACTACATCTCCCTTCCTCTGAGAACCTGGACACAGTTTCCCCCTTCGTCCTATACCCCACCCATGCCCTGGATCTGCTTGTCTCTGTTTCATCATCCAGAAGTCCTGCTAGAAATGGCTCGTTCCCAGCACATTTAGATTTAAATTTCTGGTCTCTCTGGCTATGTGTACTTTAATCTACCTTTGCTAGAGTCTCTTGCTACATTGCTTAAGTCCATTTGTTTCTTTGGACCAAAAATATGTTAATTTACCAGACCAATAGTGGTTCAAAGGACAGAATTTGGACTAGTAAATTTATCTCTGGTGAAAAATGAAACACAAATGTTATAAAAAAATTTCAAAGTTGTTAAGTGCTGGGATTGGAAGCTCTCAGTCTGCTGACCTAACCCTGGGAGCCAGCAAAGCATCTGGCTTCCGAACTGCTTGGAAATCCCAGTCTCTGTATGCAAGGGATGGTGCATGGATAATCTCTGCTGCTTCCTCTCTTGGGGACTGACTTTGTAACATCCTTAATTTTAGTTTATGAGGATAGGGGAAGAATTGGGTGGAGCAGAGGCTTTCTACTTAACTTTGGCTTCTGATCCTCCTTTTCCAATAGGCAAGTCTGAAACTACTTTCCCATGAAAATGAAGTGCCCCCTCCCTTTTACATGGAGGTTTCAAACTTGTTCTCACCAAAGGCATGGAGTCTTAGGCCAAGAGCCTTGCTCTTCTTTAGCCATGCTTCTCATGAAGTTCCTGGAGAACAAACATGTAAGACAGGGGTACCTAAAAGGTATCAGAAGGTACTGAGGCTGAACTCTGCCTGTGAGCAGACAGCTGGACATCTTAATTTCTCAGGTTGGGGGGGGGGCATCCCTACTTCCCTTTCCTTTCTCAGCCGACTGATCTGGGTGCAGGTTAGGAAGGAGCATTCTCTAGGCCCTTTATGAATGACCATGTAATCAGTAGGTGATGTATTTGAGCCCTCTTAGGGTGTTTACACCACTGCTCAAGAAAAGTTTGCTGGAGAAAGCTTAGCCAAGCACAAAAACACACATGCTGTCAGAAAAGCTGTGTGTTCCCATTACTAATGGATGAACTATGCAAATCCTAAACACCTGAGGGCCTTTTCTGATCACCCCTCCCAACACACACACACACCCCCACACCCCCACACACCAGACACACACACACCAAGATCTCTGAGACTAGAAGAACCAATTATTACTCTGGAAAGCAGTGGGAAACCTCTAAGGGGCCCTATTACATTGGTACATACATACTTATGCTTTCCCTCCATCAACCACCACTAAACCCCTTCAGGGGAATGAGATTTGTCAGCTGAACACTGGGCCATTTACCTTGACATACCAAGTCCTGGATAATTTGATTCTGGGCCACAGCCTCTGTAGGAATTGGGGGAAGTCAGGTTTTCCCATGAAGATGTCTCCTTTCACCTTTCTGCTGGACAGTAAATAGTTTACAATGCCTACCAGTTTAGCAAAGGATCACTCACTCAGCTACTCCTTGATTCCACTGTGAAACAGGTCTGTGTATATGCAACTCAGTGAAGATCTAGCAATAACTTCAGGGCAGAAGCTGGCCCCCTCCCTACTTAAAAATTGCTTTCTCTGCTGAGGCCTTACCTCCCCCTACTTCCCAATTGCCCTCCTAGACATGAGTTGAAAATGATATACTGATGGCCTGTTAGTAACCTCAGTAAGAGTCAGAACTGATGTTGGGGCTGGCCCGTAGCTAACTTGGGAGAGTGTGGTGCTGTTAGCACCAAGGCCATGGGTTCAGATTCCTAAATAAGGATGGCCGGTTAGCTCACTTGGGAGAGTGTGGTGCTGACAACATCAGGTCAAGGGTTAAGATCCCCTTACCAGTCATCTTAAAAAAAAAAAAAGCATCAGAACTGATGTCATTTACTTATTTTGGAGAAAGTACTCACCTTTAAATCTTTATACTCTTGGTGAAGGTTTCCATTTAGGAAAAAAGGTGTCAAAACAACCTGATTCTTTTGTTATCACCTTTATTATTACACCAAATAAAAGTTGGGAGTTCCAGGATCCCATTCTAGTTAATATCTAACCCAGGTAGGAAACTTGTTTTTATCTTTGAACCCTCCTCCCCCTCCTGCCCCTCATGGATCCTTGGTCTTAATTATCATGGAAACATCTAATTCCTTCAATTATTCCATGGCTTTTCCAGTGAATGCTCTGAGATTTGAGACTTGTTTTAAAAGACTTGGACAGCTGACTGGTTCATAATATATTGGAATAGTTGGATCCAAACTAATAATAAGCTGTACAGGAATTAGTGCTCAATATATATTGTATAAATTTGTTGAAATCTCTTGGATGTGAATGTGTTACTTCAAGTGGCTTACATTAAGGTTCTCTGACTTTCGTGGGTGTTAAAGCAAACCTAAAATGTGTATTTTTTGTTACAGAGCTTTGCTTTATAATTTTGTAATAAAGTTTCAATATAGATGCCTGTCCGATCTGGTGGGAAGATGCCAGAGATCTGACAGTTAAGACTGACAAAAGAACTGATAAACCACAGGTATGCTCGAGATACTGCATTATTTTTGGAGAGGTTTGGACCATGTGGCCTTGGTCAACATATCCCTGGTTCAGTGTTGTGGCTTGCCCAAGACCTCACAAGTAGTATGTGAGAGAGGCCATAGAACAGCTCAGAAGTGAACAGGAGCGGGCCGACCCCGTGGCTCACTCGGGTGAGTGCAGTGCTGGGAGCGCACCGAAGAAGCACCAAGTAGGTTCAGATATTTACACTGGTCTAGAGTAATCTGAGGATAGCTAGTGTGCCCAGTAGTCTTCAGACTACCTTTGGAGATAAATAGAAGCTTTTGGATACAGCTGTGACACAGTGGGAGTGTGGCTTAGAAGAGGATGGCCCAGCTTCTTGGGTAGACTGCTGTGTGTGCACAGGCCTGTACACACCTCCCTGACCAGATGCCTGAGGGAAAGGGAGTAGACTAGACTCCTGAGAATGCAGCCCTTGGGAGAACAAGATTATGTGCATATCTGCCATGACTGAGGAGAAAAGAGGTAGGAATCTTGCCAAAAGGGTGTAAAAACGCCAGGCTGAGCCATAGCACTCTGCCCTCACTGCTATAGGCAGCTGACCTGTTCAGCACCCAGCAATGACCTCTGCCTGCTGCCAGACAGCAGCATGCAAAGAAACGTTCAAAAGAGGGAGGCCAGCATTCGGCTGGAAAGATTTAAGATGATGTTGCTTAGGGTGCTGTGGGAGTACATGAAAGGATACCAAATTGTATGCATAGTCTAGTCTCAGCAGCAAAGAAAGACATGTCAAAGATGAGGGAAACACAAAAAGCCCTTGACAATGAATTAGAGATAACATGGTAAAGTAGAGAAGGGTCAAGGGGCTGAGCTCATTACTGGGATGATCATCTCAGCTGGCAGAGCCCCTTTGCTGTGGGGGTGCATGCTGTAAGCAGCCAGCAAGGGCAGTTGGGCTGGGTTTAGGTCAGCCAGGCTAGAGAGGGCAGTGACTTTGGCAGGATCGGGGATGGAAACCTATGTAGGTCAGTGCTCAAAGGAGGAGCAGCTTTTGCCTCTATCGAGGATGGAATAAAGTGTCTTATTCTCAATACTGAAGCCAGACTGAATGGTGCCTACTCAAAAACTAAATATCGTGGGCTAAAGTCAGGGCACTACCCACCCCTCCTGCCAATGCCCCCTGTCAGGGCAGTACCCCCCTCTCCTGCACCCCTTCTGTCAGGGCAGTACCCCCCTCTCCTGCACCCCTTCTGTCAGGGCAGTACCCACCCTTCCTGCCCTGCCCCCTTTTAAACAGCAGGTGGAAGCAAAGGTCAGTCAGATTAAAGTTGGCATCCAAGTTGACTGACAAGCAGCTTCCCAGCAGACTATTACTTAGTTGAGTACACTGGGGTGGGGATGGGGGGCAGGTGAGGGCAGGCGGCGGCCCTCAATCTTACAGGCCCGGACATTCAAGTGCTTCAGGGGCCGAGTCACATTAACCCAGCTCACAGGAGACAGACAAACACCTAATTTGTTGATAATAAGAACTGACCCTCAACAGTTAGCAGGACTGTGACATGGAAACTAGTCTATAACCATATGGCATCCTGATAAGCCTGCACTCAGTATGAGCTATAACATGCAGACATATGGTTGAGGGTTCTGAAGGTATAGGCCAGGGTCCCCTCTCCTGGGTAGGGCCTGGACATGCACACCAATGGTGGTGTTCCCAACTCTAGATGACTATGTGCCAGGCCCTGTGCTACGAGCTTTACACAAAATGTATCTGAGTTTATTACAGCAACCCTATGATTTAGGTACAATGCCAATTCCCATTCTACTTTGGGGAATTGAGGCCCAGGTGATAAATAACTTGCCTAAGGTTACAGCTGTTAAATTCCAGGCCTCTGATTTGAACCAGGTCTGTCTACACCTGTGTTCTCCAGTGTGGCAGCCACTAGCAACATGTGACCATTTGAAGTTGAATTAAAATGAACTTCAGTTCCTCAGCTGTTCAACAGCCATGTGTGGTTAGTTCAGTTGGACAGCACAGATTTACAGGCTATTTCCATTGCTGCAGAAAGTTCCATTGAACAGCACTTGTCTACACTAAATTGTCTTCCTTTGTTCTTCAAATAAATCAGCCTCAGGTGGCAGAGGAGCCATTCTTTGTAAGCAAGTTGTGTAAATTTGTTTTCAGGTGTGGATTTTTATCCTTAAAGAGCAGTCTTGTTTCCAGATTTTGGGGAGGTAGATCTTCCTTGGAGCCCTCTATGCCCCCAGAGGAGTAGCCCAAATAACTACCTTTTCCTCACAAAGGCCACGTTTTCCCACCTGATTCTAGTCCTCCTCCCTTCAAACTGGAGACCCCTCACCCTGTGATAGGAGAACAGAAAATAAAGTCATCATAAAAGTTCATTTTCTTTCGAATGAGGGTTCATTCCTGGCAAAAGGGGCCAGGCTGAATACAAGTTTTGCCAAATAGAAGAAGCATTTCTGAGGGCAGTCTTTTATACAACTTTAAAATGAGCCAGGAAGTAAAAAGAACACTTTGTGGACAGAGCTTCAGTGGCCCAGCCTTCCAGAGATAACTGCAAGATATTCAGCACCCAGATCTGAAAGATCTATTTAAACCAGCAGAGAAACTGACTTCATGTGACATCCACAGCAACTAATTCCTGGTCGAGAAGAGACCATGAAGAGTTGGTGGATTTTGGAAGATGCACTGCTTGGAGAAGAAAGTCCATCCCCCCATTCTGTTCATCTGTCTACCCGCCTTCAGCCTGAGCCCAGTCCAGTGGTATGATAAGGGAGAATACGACCCTCAGGGAGAGGAAGACAGCAGTCCTAGCAGGGAGCTACTAGTCTCCGTTTCCGGATACATGCCCAAATCCATTCTGGGGACACCTGCTGGGCCTCAGGGTTCTTGTCCCTGCTGCCCAGCACATGTGTGGCTGAGGCCAGGTCAAATTCCTGTACCAGGTCCCCGTCGAATGCCACAAAGTAGCGTCTGAGACGGCTGAAGTCTGGTGTGGAGGGTGGCAAATAGAGCCGCACCCCAGTGAAGATGTCCAGCAGCACCTGCAAACGCACAGGGGTCAGGGTGGGGTCGGACCGGCACTGGGTGCAGATGGGTCTTTACCCAGATGAACACAGGACAGAGTAAAGGTAGACAGAAGAGGCCTAGAGTTCAGGACACAAGCAGAAAGAGTTTACTGAAGAAAAGGACCAGGCATCAATACCCCCATCTTCCAGTCACTACAAATTACACTCCCCACCATCCCTGCCTAGGGGAAAAGGAGAGCAAAGGGATGGGCCCCAACATTTGAGACCTGGATACGGGAAAAGTACGTCTCTAAGAGCCATCCATGGTGCTCAGACTCAATGCTCCCAGACTCAGTGACGTTCCCTGAAGATCAAGCAGCCCAGTCTGCACAACTAGCTAGACTGAGGGGCACGAGTCCTGCTCATTACTGTGGAGGGTGCAGGGGCTGTGCGCAGGGCAAAGAGATGGTAAGGGCTTCTACTGGTCTGCTGGGAACTGGGTTCAGGCCCTGAGTCAGATTTCTGTGCTTATTCTTGGGCCGAGGAGGGGAAGATTGGGCGCAAACTGTAGTGATCATGTGTTCATTTCTCTGCCCTTTTGGCAATCAGCTCCCTAGGATTGAGCCAGTACTAAACCTAGTTCCTGGCTTCAGTGGGTGCTCATGAGATGTTGCCAACCTGAGACTGACAAATGAGTATAAAAGGGAAAAGCTACCTCAGGTGAGAGGAGAGTCACCAAGCCAGTGCCCTCTCCCCATCTCCTTGCTGGCTGGTCCTGCTCCCACCCTGACCACAAACTCATACTGCTACACTCCCAAACCACACACAGCTTTCTCCCCTTTACTGTAAATTGTGACTTGGGATCAGCAGCGGGGTGGGTGCCTGCAGCCTCTCCTGGCGAGGCTGAGCTGTTCTATCTCCTGCCTGCTGGCACAGCTCTCCTTCCTCTCTGCTGGCTGGCTGGCTGCCTCTGCAAGGCAACAAGAGTGCACAGGCTGGAGCAGCAGCACTGCTGCCCTGCCCTCAACACAGGAGCAGCTGCAGGGAGGGGAGGGGTTTAGCTAATGTTCCCCCAAAGACCTTTATTCTTCTACTTTGAAAATTCAAGTACAGAGGGTTGGAAACACAAGGCCCTGGGCCAAACTGGCCCATGTGGTGCGTTATTCTTACCTTCACCTTTGTTTGGCACGGGGTCTCATCAGCAGCTTTGCGCTTCTTCCCCACTTTCACTGGAGAAGACTTTGTGGACAGCTTCTCTCCCACTTTCACAGGGGAAGGCTTTGCAGTCAGCATGTTGCCTGCAGGACAGTTTGGGATAAGAACTAAGAGCAGGGATTGCTGATAATGGTCTCCGAGGACAAGGGCAGCACAGGGAAGGACCAGGCCCGTTCTCTGCTATGAGCGTTGGGGGGAGGGGAGGGAAGAGCTATCAGCCAAGCCCTTTAGCTCAGAACTGACTTATCCCCCGGGCAGACTGGCCCCCCTAGGGTGCTGTCATTCAGGTTTGCTGAGCAGATATAGAGTGTCCAACAGAACAGCTTCTGGCCCATGGCTGGACACACATGAGCTTAGGAGTTGGAATGTGAGACTGGGTCCCTGCTTTTCCATCTCTTACCCTCAAACCCCCTCTTCATTACCCCACTCCCCTCCCTTATCCTTACACTACCTTTGCTGTTGGCGTTACTTAACTTTCCTTCTGCCTTCTTGGCACCAGCGGAGGGCTTGTTGGGGGAACCTCTGGGGGCCTTGCGGGACACAGCAGACCCCAAGGTGCCCTCGTTCTCTCCACTGCTGCCCCCTGTAGTGGAGCTCCCCTCATCTCCAGCCACTACAGTGAAGTCTGCCTTCTCCTTAGACAGCTGGTATAGTTCCTGAGGAGGGGGAAGGAAAACATTGGGTGGTATCATTCCCTTTGACACTGGCCTCAGCGGAGGTGTGTGTGGTGTGTTTTCGGGAAATGTGGCGGGGAAACAAAGAGGTGAGAAAGACAAAGAGCAGGGAAAAAGAACTGGCTTCCTTGGTGCTTCTCCAAAGTATGGCCCTGTAACCTGGGTAATCGGTACAAATCACTGTTGTCTAGTTCTTAATCATCAAAGCACGGACTGCTGGCTGGGACAGGCCATCAAAAGGAGGCTATGACAGCAAGCTCTTACTCTCTAGACCAAGGGCTGCTCAGTGGGGCCTCATGAATACAAGGCTCTCTGCTCAAAGATGCAGGCAGAAGGAGGCCCAGTGCTGCTGCTCCTGACCTGGCACCCTCCCTCTCTAACTGACCTTCTTGCTCTGTCCCAGTGGAATGGGGGAAGGAGAAGACAGAGGACATGTGAATAAGACAGATGCCCAAGGTTCCAAGGCCAGGACAGTGGGGTGGAGGACACATATGGAACCTAAGAGCTGGCACCTTGAGTTGCGGGAGATCAGTGGCAGACTTCCAGTCCTTATCGTCACGGATTCGAGTGCAACGAGGAAACCGGATGGAGATACCATCAGCTGTGTGAGCCTCAGATTTGGAGAATTCAGCACCTGTGATCTCCCACACGGCAGCTTTCTGTCAGAAGTAAGTCAGGCAGGTCAATAAGAAAACATCTCTCAAACAGCTAGAAGCAATACAGAACAGTTAAATCCAAAAAGGTTTTGGCTAACAGCTGGGAGACTACTGCTGCTGCTAAGTGAATTCAGGGAAGTCCCATTTCTTCTCGACCCCAAGCCACAGGGTTGATACCTTTGGGTCTGGAACGATGAAGTCAGGGTAGTAGATCTTATTGATCTTCAGCCAGTTGGGTATTTTGCTGGGATCCTGAAGGAGAAAAGATGCTGTTCTGGGCTGTTCCCAAGCTGAAACCGGCTTAAACCCCCTCTCTTCACAATGGGACTGTGAGAAAATGTGACAGATAAAAAGGCTGACCCTTACCCCATGTGATCCTCCCTGCTCAGAGGGAGCATGGCTTAGAGGGCATGCAAGCCATTTTCTACAAGGTGGCCACTCAGATTTTAAGGCCTAATCCTTCTCCCATGGCCAAGCAGTAGCTCTCCTTTCTGGGAGACAGATAAATACTTGTAGTCCCCAAAGCTCAGCCTCTGTCTCAGTAGGCCAGGGTTAACCAGGTCCTTTCCTCACCTTGCTGATTTTTACCATGTCCAGTTCCTTCTGCAGGCGGGCGAGCGTTGCATCATCATGGCCTCCTGCGCACTTGGTGACTGTGCACCACTTCTGGCTGCTTGGGTCATAGCAGCCCATGAGGAAGATGGACATCATGCCACCTGGGAGGGGAGCATGGGATGAGGGTGGGAAGCATCTCTGCCAGCCCCACAAATCCAGTAAGAAGCAGCCTGGTAAAGGGGAAAGGGTCTGGGCCTTATTTAACCTTTATGAGCCCCAATCTCCTCTTCAGTAAATTAGGGATAATCACACCCAACCTGTTGGGCTGTGGTGAAATGAATAGTGGCTGGCACACAGCAGATTGCCTAAAAGTATTAGTTCCTCAGACCCCAGGTTTTCTCTCCAGCCAGGGAAGAGATTTTCCCCAAGGAGAAAGCTGTCAGGTCCTGAAAAAATGGTTATGAGCTCCCTTGTTCCAGGCTAGCACAAGGTATTCTTGCTTGACTTTTTCTTGCCCAAGTCTGTACTCTCTGATGTTCCTGCCTGAGGTAACTTGGGTCAGGTGGGGCTCCAGATCCCACAACTTCGGAAGTTATGACTGCCCATGCTGGCAGATCAAGCAGTAAAAAGCCAGCTTGTATCTCAAGTGGTGCCCCTTCCAAAAAAGCAACATCCCAGGGGCCATCCTGACCTTTGCTCCCTTGCCCATAGAAGGCTCCAAGGACCACCAGGTCAGCTGTGTCAGCCATGGCCCCCTCGTTCAAATAGTCTTTCTTTACTTTTAGCCAGTGCCGCTTTCCAGGTTCATATGTACCCTGAGGGGAAACAAAAGAGAGACCACAAACTAGAACAGAAACTCCATGAGGGTGGGATACCTCTTCACTGCTACATACCAGATCTATCACAGTGCCCAGCTCACTCTGGGGAAGAGTTCTCAGGCTCTGGGCACTACAGGAGACATACACAAACCCATCCTCTAGATTCAGAGCAGACCTGTCCAAACCCTGGAAAGGCTCCCCTCAGCATCCACCCCTACCACAGTCTGCCACCATCATCTCCTGCCAGGGCCGGAAAGACTCAGCAGAGAGGGCTTCAAGCCTGCAGATGAAAGCAGAGGGTGTGGCCATCTTACCTTCACATCCTTCAGCACCAGCCCTTCCAGCCCCTCCCGGATCACTCGGTTTATCATGTCAGCCAAGTCTGAAGCTTTCTGAGGGACAAAGGGAGAAATGTTGAGGTTGGTGTGAGAATAGAGGATGGCGTTGGAGTGAGGTGGGGGTTGTTCTTTTTCACACACTAGTAAAATGCCTACTGGAAACACCCTAACTTGAATATAATGGGCAAAGGGTTTGCAAAGCAGGGAACGTCCCTACTGTGACTTGGAGACATAGGGTGCTTACTGGAGGATTTCCATGCCCTGCCCTCCTGCGTGAAGACTAGTAAACAACATATACAATAGTCAAAGGAAAACACATCAGCAGCCCCCATAAGAGAATAATTAAGACTCACTCTCCTAATCACACTTGACCCAAGGAGCTCTCTGCTCTGCTTTCAAACCATTTTGACCCTGCCTATGGGAAGAACCTTCTCTTACTGTGACTTGCTTCATTTCTGAGAACATGATCCGGTTGGGAATTTCAACCATGTTGTCATGAAGAAACTTCCGCCGCTCACACAGAGGCCTAAGGGGGACAGGAGAGCTGAGGTCAGGCCAGGATCCTCCCAGCCCTATTAGAAATCTGAGGAGGGAAGGGGCAATGATAAAGCTGCTGCTTCATGAGTGGTCTGCCATGGATTAAAGCCCTCATGTGGGCTAGCCAGCTAGCTCAGCTGGTTAGAGCTGGTGCTGATGAAGCCCTCATGTGTAATATTTCTGCTGTGAAGGGCTGCGAGGGCTCCATCGTGACTGAAGATGGACAACTATGAGTAGTGGCACAAAGCCAGGTTAGAGTGATAGTTTGTGTTTCTATTTTGTGATAGTTTGTGTTTCTATTTTATCAAGCCCAAAGAGAACTGGCCTCTAGTCCAGATGTTATAAATACTGGTCCGACTTGAAAAATGACTCTGACTCTCACTTTTTAGCCCCTGTACCCTGCTTCCCCCCAATCCCAAGGCTGGCTGGTCCTTGAGTCAGCAGGCTGAGATAGGCCACAGCACCCAAATCCCAACTCTAACCACCCCTGCCCCCCACCCCAATTCTTTTTCTTTTCTACTTCCTTCTCCTTCCACAATCAAGGATGTGGCCACTGCAGGAGGAGCAGGGTTAGGGATATACTTCTAAGCGTGGAAGGGGCAAATATTGGTTTCTTGGGCCCAAGCATTTGGTTTCATCCAAGTCAAGACTGCTAGTTGTCCCCAAGACAACCCTATCCATGGCCTCCCCTACAATCAGGAGCTTCCTGTTGTCTGCCTCTTCTGAAATGGAAACCTCTGAGCTGAAAAACATCTGCCTTAAGCCCCCATGGATGCTACTGAAGAAATAAACAGAAACCCCACTGTGCTCACAGTTTATTTCTCTGCAACAGTCTATTTAGCTTTAGCAGATAAGTTTCTTTGGGAGTTTGGGTTTCCTCTGTGACTTAAGTTCTCACAGATCAGATGGAGTCAACACTCTTCCTCACATCAAATGGGGAGTTGATTATGTAGCAACTGTGCTGCCTCTCAGCTCCCTCCTGCCACTGCCCCTGCCAAGCACCTGGGCATGAAGGAATATACGCACCAGCCCCGTCCCCTTCCTTCTTTCCAACCTAAACCCACCACCACCCCACCCAGGAAATGAAAACAAATTCCTGGCAGTTCCTGGCTTTAAAGATGCTAGCCAACTCACCTGTCCATCAAGCTGACATCATTGAAGTAGATACAGTCAAAAACAAACAGGCAGACATTAGCATCTTGGAAAGCAGCTTTCTGCAAGGGAAAATGAGGTAGTAGGTACATGAGGAACAAAAGTCAGAGGGCATGAAAAATGGGGATTACCAGTACACTTCTGGAAGCCCTCTGAAACACCCGATGGAAAAATCTTATTTGTGCTCTGAAGCCCCTGGACCATAAGGGCACTCAGTAGAATGGAAACCAACCCAATCATAAATTGGTTCCAGTACCAGCAACATTTTATGCAAAAAAAAGACATATATAAGCTCAAGGCTAAATTCAGAAACAGTTCAGAAGCGAAGAATAACCCCTACCTTAAGTGGTACGTTCTTCCCTTCAGAGTCACAGCACACACACTCATTCATTCATTTCACCTACAGCCCCAGGCCAGTACCTTGTGCACTCCCAAAGTCCCAAATGGCAGTGGTTTGCCTGTCTTGTTGTCAATCAGGAGCACCTCAGAGTCCAAGATCATACTGTGGCCCCCAGGAAAAGCCTGAGGGATGTAGTCTTTAAAGTGTGCCACCTGGAAGTAGGAGGGTAGCATTGGTAAGAGATAAATGGACAGCTGGGACCCAAGGCCAACCCATGGACAGCAAACCTCAGGTCCCAGAAAGAATGCAGGACAATAACAATAAATGTGTTGGGCTGGCCCGGTGGCGCACTGCTACAGCGCGCCGCTTGGGAGCACGGTGGTGCTCCCGCCGAGGGTTTGGATCCCACATACAGACCGGTTCCCGCTCACTGGCTGAGCAAGGTGCGGGCGCAACACCGAGGGTTGCGATTCCATTGCCGTCCCGGTCCGGTACGGGCACGACACTGAGGGTTGCGATCCGTTGCCGGACACGAAAAAAGACAAAAAAAAAAAAAAAAAAACAATAAATGTGCAAAACATATAGCTAGGCCCTGTCAGCTACCTGGACAAGAGGAATAGGGTATCTGTTTTAGTGCCTCTGTCCAGACCCACAAAGAGGTCAGCCCATGTGGAGCCACTTTCTATGGGCTGTAGCGAGAGCAGAGTTTTGAAGAAAAAAGGAAGAAACAGAGAGAGTGAACATAGCGGGGGAGGAGATAGAGGGAGAGAAGGAGGAAAGGCAGACAGGCAGATATTAGTGCTTGTTGCAGAAAATGGATGGGGAGAATTGGGTTAGGGGAGAACAGACTGTTGGAAAGAAGACAGGAAGAAATGAACACTCTTAGGAGCAGGAAGGAAATCTCTTCTGTACAGCAGTGTCTTCTGTAAGTGGGAACCCATAGTCATGTTCAGAATGAGTTAATGTTTGGAACTGAGTTTTTCTTGAAAAAGGAAGAGCCCTAATCTTTATTGGCTCTATACAGGGAAAGGTCCCACTGTAACCCAGGCAGCTCTTGCCAAGTGATGCCAGCATGGGGTCCAAAGAGTACGACTATGATCCAATTCCTCACCTGGGCAGGACACACAGGCCATCACTACCCAGGATGCTTGCAGCAGGAACAGGAAAGGCCTCCACATCCATTCCACTCCCCTTCAATCCCCAACCCAGCCTTTTAAGAACCAAAAGCACATCAGAAGGAAGGGATGAGTGAACCTTGGGTAAGGGAAAACAGGAAAAGGGCTCATTCTGGAAAGCCATACTCAAACTTCTTCCTGGGCCATAGGAAGTGCCTATTTAACAGCAACCTCACCAGGAGCAGTTCCTCAGCAACTTTACAGAGCTCCACAGAATAAGTGAACTTGCAGTAAATCTCCATATGGAGGCCACTGCTTAGCTCTCCTCTTGGACACCTGAAATAAATGGTCTGACTGCTTTGTCCCCAGCACTCCAGGAAGGCAAGGCTCAGGTAAGCACACAGACCACACAAATGCCCCCCTGATCCCTGGGGCTCTGAAAAACTGGGTCTGGGCTAGGAAAGAAGCGGGTAGCAAGGACAGGAATTCCATCTACTCATAAGTTACGGAAGCCAGATGTTCCAGCGGCTTTTCTCTGAAGACACCCCTACGTCTCAGTGGCCCTGGGAGCTGAGAAGGGCGAGGAACAAGGTCCTCAATGCTCCCACCCCCAATTAGGGCAGGAATCTAGACTCCAGATGTCCCCCATGGGATTGTATTTACATCAGAATCCAAGTTTCATGACAGCCAGAACTTTTGGTCATTTTTTTCACTGCTATATGCCCACTGGCTGTAAGGTGCACAAGCATTTGATAAATATTTGTTGAACACATTAATGAATGACAGTCCCTTGTACATGAGCCTTAATTTGGTTCAGGAGGAGCACAGCAACTCAACAGCTAAGCTCACTGTCCCAATGTCACTGTGGGCAAATGAAGTATCAGTGTCCCAGGGAGCTCTGTCCTGACTAACCCAAGTTTGGACTCTTTGGCTGTCCCTGCTGGGCAGTGCTTCATTACTAGAAGACTCCAAAATTGACTAAATAAATCCACTCATTCATTCAGCAAATAGAAACCAAACCCTGTTATGTACAATAGCTGGAACGGCTATGGAACTCTGCTTCTGAGTTTCTTAGAGACGGGAAGGGGCAAGGCAGTCCTGGAGGAAAGAAAGGAACTTATACCTTGTGAGGCAGGACGGGCTTGAGACTGCGGCTGAAGTAGCTGAAGTGGTCCCCGTTCTTATGTACCTGGACTCGCTCACCATCATACTTGATCTCAGAGAACATGCCGTTAGGACACTTCTTCATGGCATACTCGATGGACTTGCAGGCCTCGGCCTTGGGGTGGGGAAAACAAAGCCTGGAGACTTTCAGTGAAGGGCGGCTTAGCATGGACAACCAAAGAGCCCGGAACTAGGTTAGTCAGGACAGGACCCGAGTCCTTGGGATTGACTGCCCAGAGCGTATGCTCAGGGCAGGCCATTGAAGGTGATGGGAATGGAAAGGGATAGGCAATGTTGTATTCTATGAAATCATCACCAGAGTTGACACAGGAGCTTGCATTTTGAGGAATATGAATGCTATTCATTGTAGAACAAATAAAATTCCACTGAAATAGGATTTAATTTTTTTCCCTCAATAATTTAGGGTATTGCAGAGCCTCTGGCTTATTATTAAACACACTGGTTATCTGAACACAAGAGGAATGTAGACATAAGATTAAGGAGTGCAGGTGACAGTGAGGCTGGCAGGGTGACGGTGATGAGGGATCCATGGCACAAGACATCCAGACACAGGAGTGCTTACTCACATACCTATGCCAGCCTGACTCTAACAACAATAGCTACCTTTTGGGTGCTTGTCAGATCACTTAAATAATCTCATTTCATCTGTGATGTGATATTCTACCTGACAAACACTGTTTTCATTTTATGAATGAGAAAACTGAAGGTCAGAGAGATTAGGTACTTGCTTAATGTTCAATAGCTAGTAAACAGCAGGAATGAGATTTAAATTTAGGCCCAATTCCAAAGCCTATGTGGTTAACCACTAAGCTATATAACCCATGCCACTCTTCAACTGACAGGTTGCAGAACAGACTCCAGGAAAAGTTCTTATAAAAGTCAGAAAGGCCACTACTGCAGGTGACTGGAGTCCTATCCCTAGGATGGAGATCTCACTGTTTTAGTGCTGGTTGTCTCACATTCCTAGCAGGGACAAAATGCTTCCCTATCCCAAACAAAGAACTCTAAACCAAGGCTTCAGTATAACACGTAAGACAGTTTAAAAAAAAAGCACCATACTCCACTGGAAAACCCCATGCATACGTGTTGGGTCCTGTTGCACAGGAAAACAGATGACAGAAAGGAAATCCCATTTCTCATGAAATGAGCAGAGGTCCAAAATTATCTCTATCAGAGCTGGTCTTCATTCTTTAAGCTTCCTCTCCCTTCCCAAGTAACCCTGTCCTAGGAAGCCTGGTTCTGCTGCTTACTCTCAGAGCTACTTTGTGGCAGGTCACAGAACCTCAGGTGTTACTTAACACATCTACTGGGATTCAGGTAAGATGATAGATAAACCATCCTAGGCAGATGCTTCAGAGAGTGTCAGACATCATTCACACAAGAAAACTAAAGACCAAGAGAGGCCAAATAACTCATCTAAGATTCTACAGCTTGTTGGTGGCACAGCTAAGACTAGCATTTAGTTTTTCCACTAGATCACCTGTCTTCTTTTTTGCCTTCACTTCCCCATTGCAAAATGATGCCCTGCACTTCCACTATTCCTTCCCCAAACTCCTCCAGTCACCTTGCAAGAGCTCTCCACATTCATGCCCTCTTAGATCTCACCCCAAAGGATGTGAAACTTGCAGAGGCGTACAGAGCGGGGGTGGGGCAGTGCTCCTCACCAGCATTGGCTGCACGGGTGTCATCAGCGAGGCCTGAACACTCAGAGTCTGTCTCCGGCCTGGCTTCTTCTCCACCTCCTGCTCGTTGCGAAGGACCCGTTCCACCACATCCTGCAGGTTGCGTGAGGCTTTGAAGGCTTCATAGGCATTGGGATCGAGCGCATCTAACCTGCCAAGGGGAATGGGAGCGAGGAAACAAAACCAATGCCGCTGACATTATGGTCCTCACAGAGAAGAGAGATCCCAATCTGTAGAGAAGTGGTTGTGTTCTATTGTCTAAAGACTTTCATAGAAAAAAAATACTCTTAGAAAATTCAGCTCTTTTGACAAACTGTGCTTACTTGGATGCCACCTTATCTGAGAAGGGGGCTGGAGTGGGCAAGGGACTCATACTACACTTACTGAACATATTCCATACTCTCAATTTTGTAACAACTCTGTGAGAAAGGTATTGTTATCCCTATTTTAACATGAGAAAATGGAGGGAAAGACAAGTCACATGATGGACCAGGATCCCACTAGAAGGTGGAATGAGGATTCAATTCCAGATCAGATCTCCAAAGTCCTGACACCAGCTGGGAATAAAGGAGGCTGGCAGCTCAGCTGTCAGAGGAGCTGGTACTTACACATGTTTTGCACCAGAGTTCATCTTCAGATCATGTTTGATCAATCTGATGATGCATTTAAGGTCATTGGCTGTACACCTAGGGGGATGAGGCATATTTAACTTGGTCTTTGAAGACCTCTATAGCCCCGAACCTTCCTTCCCAAGTGATTTCATCTCCCTAAGCCCATCCCTGTCAGGCATGGTTTCACTGGGGCAGCTCTCCCACCTGGAGGCAATGTCCTGCAGCGCCTGTTGCTGCTCATCCTCCTTGGTGAGCTTGGAGAGCCGCAGGAGGAATTCATCCACTTCCTGGATGGTAAGGAGGCTCTTGGCAGCTGGAGGAAAAGACTTGCTCTGCTCAAAGAAGACTCTGATTGTCTCTGACACGTCACCCTGTCTCCAAAAACCAAAATGCCACTTCTGCAATCCCAGGGTGGCCAAGTATATCCTCCAAGACCCCAGGACTAAAGATAAATTAAGAGATTTCAATCATAACTCCTGTCCCCAACTGAACATATTTATCTCACTTCTTAGAGACACTATCCCCATCCACAGTTCCTAGAAGGGGCATGTCTATTCACCACAGGATCTACCCACCTGCCTTAGCTGAGAAGAGACACAAGAATCCAGGGACTGAGTCATTTAGATTCCTGCTTAAGAATCTGAACTAAGAAACAAATATGTCATTACATAATGGGAGTGCTTGGATGGAAACTTTCTATGGTGCTAAGGATGGAGGCATGAATAAACCAAAACTGAATGATAAGTCCAAGTTATAGGGGGGAAAAGGGAAGAAAAAAAAACAGTCCAGAATAGAGCCCCAGGAGAGATGGAGGAGAATCTCATATACCAACTTTTTTTTTTTTTTCCTTTTTGTCTTTTTTCCGTGTCCGGCAACGGATCGCAACCCTCAGTGTCGCCCCCGTACCGGACCGGGACCGGCAACGGGATCGCAACCCTCGGCGTCGCCCCCGCGCCTCGCTCAGCCAGTGAGCGGGAACCGGTCTGTATGTGGGATCCGAACCCTCGGCGGGAGCGCCACCACACTTCCCAAGCGGCGCACTATCCAGTGCACCACCGGGCCGGCTCATATACCAACTTTTGATATCCAGGAATTTTGTGGCTCAGCAATGGTATGATTTCAGTCCTCAGAAACTTATGAAATTAACAGCTGTAGCCTCACATTCAGCTGCCCCCATTACGGATGCCTGCTCAAATGGGTTTCAGTTTCCTAAAACAGTAGGCCCTGACCACAAAAAAGAGAATGCAAGTGCCTGGCTTGGCAAAGCCCCACCTAGAATGTGGCCTACCCTCTCCTTCCTCTGACCTGCTCTAGGTCCCGTGCCATGTCATCTGGGTTGCAGTTAAAAATGCGGCTGAAAAGCTTCACGATCTGCTTATCATTCAAGTTGTAAACACTCTTAATGACACCTGGCAGGAGCAGCTTCACTGTTAGGTACACATCACCGTGGAAACCATCTGGAGACAGAAGAAAGGAACTCTTCCTGAGAAATCAAGCTTAAACAAATAAATACATAATCTCAAAGAAGCCGAGATCAAAAGAGATCTATATATCACTGCCTATGCTCCCATAAGACCCTGTGCATATCACTATGGTAGGCGAAGCCACAGAGCTCAGTGGCTGAAGGTGGATGTGTCTGCTTCATCTTTAATCCATGGATGAACTCCCACTGGACAGAGCCATGAATTTCACTTCATGCACCCAGTGACAAGCACATTACAGATGCTCAGTGAGGATTTGTTAGATGAAAAAAGAAAACAGAATTGGAAAATTCTATTCCAAGCTGTGCATATGGTTCATAAAAACCTAATCAAATATGCAGAATAGTGAATTTTCCTACTGGTCAAATGGGATGGGTTCTTCTGGCCTCCTGGGGGCAGAATAAAGGCAGAGGAAGAAATATGCCAAAGTGGTCTGAACAGAATTGGCTACATAATTTGTGGGGTCCAGTACAAAATACAAATGCAGGGTCCCTTGCCCGAAATTATTGAGAATTTCAAGACAGCAATAGCAGAGCATTAAACCAAGCACAGAACACTGTGCATATGGATAGTTCACATGCCCATGTAGCCAACATGGCTCTGAGCTCTTCACAGGAAAAGCCCGTTCAGGTTGCTCATGGCCCCACCTCCTGCTGAGCCTTTCCGCAGGAAGTCCTGGATGATCTGTGTCTTTGTATTGTAGCTAGGATTATCAGCAACCATGGCGCATAACTTCCGAAACTCCCTTAGCAGACAATCCTTGTGCCTGGGGTCACATTTGCTTGAGGACAGACTTATCTTACGGGTAGGGCTTGAGGGGGCTTCTCCACAGTTGTTGGGCTTGGCTGTTGGAGAAAGAAACAAGAGATGATTCATTTTGCCTTTCCGAGAAGGAAAAAAGGGAAGAAAAAAATTACTAGTCCTTCTGATGACGATTTATATGTAGCTTCACTTAATCCCCTCAAAGAGGGGATTTTACATATTTTATATAAAAGGGCTCTGAGCTGTCAAATGATAGTGGTGGGACCAGAACTCAAGTCCTCCAACCTCAGGTCTAGGCTTCTTTCAACCACATAAAGCTGCTTTCGATCCCCAAATAGCTTCTGAGTCCAAGTGGTTTGGCTTTATTTGTTTTCCTCAACTGAGTCAATCACAAGAATATCTCCAAATAATAAAAGAGGCAATAGGGTGTAGGGTAAAAAAGCACAGGTACTGCAGTCAGACTTCAGTGCAAAATACTAAGTCCATAATGAACCTGAACTTTAGCTTTCTCATTCATAAAATGGGTCTAATAAAAGTACATCCTAGTGTTAACTGAAAACAAATGAAACTACACACATAAAGGCTCCTACTCTATGCTATCTGTTACGTGAGGCCAATACATGATCCTGATCTCAATTCCTGTTTACACGCCATGCCCTAGCAAAGTTCTCCTGAATCCCTGTCTATGAAATAGTAATTCTATGTTTATATAAAAGAAACCATATGTATGTGTATGTGTATACATATATGTGTGTATAGTGAAAAGGAAAGAAAATTTAACATTTCACAGTTTGTCTCTACTGCCACAATCTACCCCTTTAGGAAATGTGATTTGAACCCTGAGCTCACTGACTCCAAAGTTGATATGCTTCACCACTAGTTTGTACTGCGTCCCAACAAACAGAAATACCCTTCAAATCCTTTTTTCCTTCCTGCTCCATGTTCCACAAACATTCCAACCCTTTGAACAAACAGCTGTAAGAACTATGAAGAGAAATCAAGGGATATGGTCAACGCACAGCATCTCCCTTCTTCCATACTTTCACCTCCAGTTCAGGCAAGTTTAGGGATGTAATTTCTTAAAATTCTTCCATTATCAAAACACTAGGAAATAAAGGACAGGTTATAAAAATCTGTCTGACCCAGGTAGCTACTTCAAGGGGGAAAATTCTTGACAAGACAAACATCTACATGCTGCAACAGAGATTAAAGTATCCAAAGAAATGCTACACAAATGGAATGTTGAGAATTAGCCATTACCTGTCTTTTATCAGAGAGAAGCAAATTATTAATGAGAGCCTTGACAACAAAGAATTTTCACTTTTAGCCAGATGCCTAAATAGGATTTCAAATAAAAGGGGGACTATAATAGCTAAAGTAGCCCTAACCTATATTACCTGAAAAGCCAGAAAATTTCCGGGGATTGGTATTGGTGACAAATGAGGTGCCTTTCATTGGAGATGTCACTTGGCCAGTGGTTGTCAATTTAGCCTGAACAACAGCTTTCTTCTTTGGTGTGCTTGATGCCTTAGATGACAAATCTGTAGTATTCCAAAAAAAGAAGGGAAATATTCTTTAGTGAAAGATCTTTGAGAAAGCTTCCAAACAACCTATCAACTGCTGTTACAGCCTTCCTTGCTACTTCACTACCACAGCACTACCCCTAGGCTGGCTAGTTGTTTTGAGGGAAGGGAGTATGTGACAGAGTATTGGACAGAGGGGATGGAAGGGTGTTCTGGGATCAAAAGACCCAGTTACCATATACCTCTATTAGTAACTAAATTTTCATCAACATTCTCCACCTCTTACCCCATATATAACAATTTCTCAAAGTGATAAGATTGGGGGGGAATCAGAAATCACATCTTGAGACATAAAACTTGGAGACCCCAGCTCCATAGAATTAGCCCTAATTTATAGATGAACAAAAAAGTAAATGAAGATGGATCACAGAGAATGTCGGTTTGGCATGGGTAGGAAAATTTCCAGCTGCTGAGTTATGAGTCATGTGACAGTTTAACTGCCCCTGTATCTCTCTTTCCCTGAATAAGAAGTGGGTCAAGAAGTTAAAAAAGGCTGAAGCCACAAGCCAAGGCAGGGCAGGGTGAGATGGGGAGCTTGAGAATACACAGGAAGTAGAATTTTCTCTCCTTGAAGACTTTTTTCTCCTCAAAGAACAAGGATAGATTTTTAGAGCTACTGTTAGAATCTCCCTGCAATGACCAGAACTATACTTAATTGAAGATATGACTATTATTTTACAGACAATGATGGTCAAAGAGGACTAACTGGATTTGAAGTATTGGCGTAAGATTTCTAAAATATGCATATGTACATGAATACACACGGACATGTGAATATGTATCTGTACATATGTATGTGTGTTTATGTGTATATACATGCATATATTTTCTAGCTCTGACTGCTGAAAGGGGTTAGAAGCAAAGACAACCCATGACAATGAGGACAAGCAACATTTAGATTTTGGTCTCTAATACTATTCCCCACTAATAGGAACCTGGACTCCTCAGAGAAATAGTTGATTCCAGGGCTGGGGTAGGACACATACAAAATAAGACAAAGGACATCTTGTTATGCCTTAGAGTAAGAAAGTACTTTAAAACATTTTTTTAAAAAAATAATGAGGGAGTGCAGGACACAGAAGCCATCTTAAAGGGGCTCCTAACTGGCCAAATATGGGACAGTTAAGTACCAAATTAATTAAAAACAATAATGAATTATAAGCCACTGGGGAAAAAGTAGTAATCCATGAGTCCATAAGAGATAATAAATTAATAGATAAGAGGGGGTAGTAATGTGTACTCTGTTCTTCAAAAATGTCAAAGTCATAAAAGAAAGACACGGAAATGTTACAGATTAAAGGAAGCCAAAGAGACATAACAACTAAATGTAATACCTGATCCAATCCTAAACTGGAATCCCAGACTGGAGGGGATTTAAAAACTATTATTCGATCTATTGATAAAATAGTATACAGATGGTAGATTAAAGTATTATATCAGGATAAATTTACTGAAGTTGATAGCTGTATTATGGTCATGTAAGAGAATATTCCTGTTCTCAAGATGTAAACACTGAAATATTTAAAAGTAAATGGCAGGGCAGGCCAGTTAGCTCAGCTGGTTAAAACAAGGTGCTATAACACCAAGGTCAAGGGTTCGGACCCCCATACTGGCCAGCTGCAAAAAAAAAAAAAAAAGATAAAACTAAAAGTCCATGACGTATGCAACTTAATTTCAGGAAAAAAAAAACACACTGTGTACACGTGTGTATAAAGAGAGCACATGAACACAAATGATAAAGCAAACAGAGTAAAATGTGAACAGGTAAATCTGGATAAAGGGAATATGAGTGTTCTATTGTACTATTTTTTTTCTTGCAACTTTTCTGTGAATTTAAAATTATATCCAAATAAAAAATTTTAAAAAATAGAGAAAAAAGTTGCACTCTCCTTATCTCTTTTCTCTCAGCACCAGTTAAGATGAGAAAGCAGTGTTCTCTACCCTACCTGCAATGTGCTGGGTTATCTGTTCCTTCTCATTATCTTCCAGCTCTTCCCAGCCTTCCAGCTCTGTGAGGTCTTCAATTTTTTTTGTGGTGGCCCGGGCCCGCTCCAGTTTCTCAAACATGCATTTAATATGGTACCACTCTTTCATATCACCCCCAGACTCTGAGAAGGGATTGGGCACCACTTTGCCAATTCGGCACATGCCCTTCACAATCTTTTCCTTGCATTTTTTGCAGCCAGCTGTGCCACGCTTGGCATAGTCCACACAGAACCGTTGCTCAGCCATCTCACAGGGGCCACTGCACAGTTCCACATGCGATCCTGGCAAGAAAACAAGGCTGGTGGCACGTGGTCTTAGACAGCCTCCCTGGAATGATAGAACAGGCTTTCTTCTCTGGAGGAGGCGGCACCGATGAAGTAGATCTGTTTCTGACCACTGGCTGAATTGTCTTACATTAGCCCAGCGATGTTGTTCTCGGAATAGGCACGGTTCTTTTCGGCCAAGTGCACGGAGGGTTTGTTGGAAGAGGATCCTGAAAGCCAAAGTCATGCAACTGCACGAAAGGTTGGGAAACAAAAAAAGTGAGATATAAACAAGGAGCTAGGCTTCCAATTTCTCACAGGCCAGAGTCTTATATAGTCCATGCTGACTAATCAAACACTTGCCAAAGTATTAAAGATTCACTGCCTATAGGATGAAGAGTTCCGATACAGGAAAATCCAGTTCGCAAAAGGATGTTCAATCATCTAATGTACACGTGTATCTAGTAAATCACAATTTAGAGAATCCAAATAACATAAAAGCCTTTTTTCAGGCCATCAGCAATGTGATGTCATAATGGATGATGATCTTTAAGTATTACAAGATCCTGAAGTTTCTCTCTAATCACCAAGAAAAATTACATTATGTTCATGAAGTTTTTAATTAGAAATATAACACGTATGCCATCCTCAGAAAATAATTAAGCCACTAGATAGATTTGTGATTTAATCAGAATTCCTATTTTGAGAGGCAACTAAACAGAGCCTTGAACTAGAGTGCCTGGGTTCAAATCTAGCTCAGCCACTTATTAACTGGGTGACTTTGATAGTTTATTTACCCTCTCTGTTCCTCAGTTTCTTCATCTGTAAAATGTGGCTAATAATAGTTCCTAATCCAAGGGGTGGTTGTTTTAAAGGTAAAGCCCTTAGAACACAGTTGGGTACACAGCAAGGACTCAATAAATGTTGGCTCTTATTGCAGAGGCTCCCTATGTGCAATTAACCTGTTTATAATTCAGCAACTTGAATCAGGGAATGCTGAAGGAACTGGACAGCAAGAATAGGGATTATGTCTGTACCTTTTTATATACATATTTTTTTTCTTTAAGATGACCGGTAAGGGGATCTTAACCCTTGACTTGGTGTTGTCAGCACCACACTCTCCCGAGTGAGCCACGGGCCGGCCCTATACGCATATTTTCTAAAGTATCTTTATAGTTCTAATTTTAAATATACTGGAAATTATTTTCAGTCTGCATACCACTGTGAAGTGAAACTGCCATTGTTGTAATAAAGGCAGGCTTTATTTATTGTAGTGCAACATAGTGTAGAGAAAAGTAGGTGGACTTTGGAATCAGGGATAAGGCGTGCAAGTTTGACCATACAGCTATGGACGGCTACCTCTGAGAAATCTCTTAACTTCTTTGGGTCTGTTTTATTTCTAAAACAGGGAAAATAATACCTACCTCACAGGGTGGCTGGGAAAACTGAAATGAATCCATGGATGGGCTAGGTGTGTGTGTGTCGAGGGGGGGATCTTTCTGAACTCCCAGAAAATGTACATAAAATATGTATATTCGAAAATGTATGTTACTTGGGAAGAGAAAGTCCATAACGTTCATAAGATTCACAAAGAGCTACATACGCCCCCTCCAACGATTAAGAACCACGAAGTGAGACAAGTGAGAGAATGAAGGGCAAGACGAGGAGCTCAGAACAAGCTGGGTTTCATTCCATGGAAAGTCATTTATAGAGCGACCCGCAGGCCTCCGCCCGGAATAATGAAAGAAGCCGACTCTGAGGGAGGCTCAGGAGGCGCTGGGCCACGAGGAGGCACAATGCTGCTTTGAGGCAACCCGTCGGTGCCCCCCACTCCCAAGGGCCGCAGCCACCGGGCTGAGGAGGAAACCGCTGGGGCCTGGCCGTTTTTCCACAAGGCCTTCCAGCGACGCTTTGGGAGAGGGGGCTGGCAAGCGGGGCCGGCGACGGGGCTGCGGCACGGGGCGCTCCTCCACCCAGCGGGGACGCGGGAGGGAAGCGAAAAGGCTTTCACACTCCCACCGGAGCGCGCGCACTGCAGCGCGGCCAGGGTGCACACCGGGCCGGCATCCGAGGAGGTCGCCGCGGGCCCCAGGCCCGGGGACAGGGCCCCTTCCCTCGCGCGGCCCCGTGGGGGGTCCCTGGGAGCCGCGAGCCTCCCCGTG
>NW_007726923.1:400207-441405 GCF_000696425.1 Galeopterus variegatus
GTCACGGAGGGTGTGCCCCCGGGCTCCGCAGGCGGGCGGGGGAGGAGCCGAGGGGCTGTCTCCCAGGCCGCGCCGAGCTCCGGGCCCCGGCCCGTTTTCCACCCCACGCCGGGCCCCGCCGCGCCGCGCCGCCCCTCACCTGCTTCCCCGGCTCCGGCGCTCACCGCAGGCCTGGACCAGGCGCCCACAGGCCTCGGGCTGCTACCGACAGTTGGAGCTCCTGTCTCTTTAAATCCGGGTCCTTGAGCGGGCGGCAGCGCGCAGGCGCAAAATCCAGGACCCAGCCGCCAGACCGCACCTGTCCCCGCCTGCCCCGTGTTTTGTGGTCTGTTTCGGCCAGTCGGGTTTGGGGGTGGTTCCCCATCTGGGATCGCGGCGGGAGAAAGCGGAGATTAGACGACCTGGCGGCGCTACGGTGCACAGCCTGGCCCTGACTGCCGAGGATCCCCCTGATTTTCTCATATTGTTAGAGATTATCTAGTCCTTAAAGATACTGGTTGAGAAACTGTTGTAATGAGCTTGGGGAAGGCAAAAATCGCGTCATTCAACCTGTTTTCTCGTCCCTCTGTCTTGTATCCCACACAGAGCCTAGCACATAGTAAGTATTCAGTAACTTTTATTGACTTGAAAAGAGGCACTAGATAGATAGTAAATAGGAAGATACAAAGTGTAAAGAAGTGATGGGGGTAGTAACCCCTTGCTTGTATATCGTTTAAAGTGTGTTATCTCTTTTAAACGTCAAGTCAGCTTTATGAGAATTAGGGATGGTTACTTTTACAAAAGAGTAGCAGGCTCAGACACGGTAGGTGACCTTGTTCAGAGTCTAGGAATGGCAAACAACTGGTCCTTGTTAAGAAGGCAAAGGTCAGGTCTTGGAGGGAATTCTGTGTTTGGCTTTCATTATGTAGGGTATGGAGAGCCATGAAGGGGCTTAGGGAATAATAATTATTGTTGAATTTGGGTAGGGGAGACACTGAGGCAAGAGCACCAATTAAAAGGCCCTTCCTTGTAAGGGCTGCCCAGTTAGCTCAGTTGGTTAGAGCGCAGCCGTATAACACCACGGTCACGGATTCGGATCCCAGTACCAGCTAGCCGTCAAAAAAATTAAGTGAAGGTTCTTGTAGTGACCTGTGTGAGAAATGAAAGTGGCTTGAACAAATTCAGTTAATTGAGGCGGAGAGGAAGATGTGTTTTTGAAAATCATTTAGATTTGAATTAACTTCTAAGAAAAAGTACTCATTTATTAATGAAATAAAGATAGCTTGGTCAGACAGATAATGGTGCTGTCAACTGAAATAGAAAATAAGAGGGGAAGAGAAGGGATTTGGGGTGAAAGGATTAGTTTTGTTTTGGATATATTAAGTTTGGTTGACTGATGCCAAACACAATTTCGCTGTGTGATGTGGGGTAAAACCTCTCTGTGTTTTCTCTAATGTGCAGCAGAATGAACAAGGGCTTTGGAATTGGGAGGTCGTTGGAGGCTCAACAGAGTTAGGACTACAACTATACCTCTACAACTTCATTTACTACACTGTCTGAAAATTGCCTTGACTGTATCTGTCTTTTCCCCTAGCCCTGTGCTGAATCACTAGCCACATGTGGCTATTGAGCACTTGAAATGTGGTTAGTCTGAATTGAGATATGCTGAAAATGAAAAATACACATCGATTTCAAAGACTTGTTACAAAAAAAGTAAAACATCTCATTAATAATATATTTTTATTGATTACATGTTGAAATGATTTTTCAAGACATGTTGGGTTAAATAAAATTTAAGATTAATTTCACCTGTTTATTTTTACTTTTTTACTAGAGAAATATAAAACTAAATGCTTAGCTCATAGTATATTGGGAAAAGTTGCAGTTTCAAATATAGGTCCTCACCGAGAAAGTGACACATGAGGAACAATCTGAAGGAATGAGAGAGAGAGCCACGTGCTGGTTGCCATGTAGAGAAGTCAGGAGACTAGTTACGTGGCTACTGTTATAACCTAGGGGAGAAATGAGGGCAGCGTGGCTGGTAACAGTGAAAGTGGCAAGAAATAACTGAGGCTCGTGGATGCCTGGGGGATCTGTGGATGGGTTCAGGGGTGTCTGAACCCCTAGAAATTTTATATAAATGTTTCTATGTATGTGCGTTTTGGGGGAAAGCTTTTATTTGAGTCTCAAAGCAATTGTATGGTCCAAATCAAGAACTACATTGGTGGTGAATAATCAGGATACCTCATGCCTATTCCTGGCTGTTCAAATTCCATGATTAAGTCCTTTCCTGAGACATTGATGATAAATCCTCCCAGGTATTGATCCTGATAATGAAACTCTCAGAGCTTTCCACCCTCTTTAAGACTGTACTGTTCCTGATTCCAGTTTAGATTCATCAGGATTGTTAAGAAAGAAGGCCATGGAGAAATGATAGATTCTGTTCATTTTCTGTGCTATTCACTGTGGAAGCTTGGGAGCCACAGGCAGGAATAGGGAAATGGCTTCAAACCTTCCTAGAAATGGTGAGGGGCACTCATGAGGCTAGTTTCTTATCAGTGGATTTACTTTTGTAATAAGCTCTGATCTATGAATCACATAGATCTCAGCAGCGAGAGCTGGTTTTATGGTTTGGTTTGCTTAATAGTCACACAAAATAAGTTGTAAAAATGGTGGTGGTGTTTGCCAGGATAAATATTTAAAAGGGAACGGCTGTAGGAAGATACAAGAATTCAAATCAGCCCTTGGTTCTCCATTCTCAGTAAAGACTGCAGAGGTGGATTCTTTTTTGTGCTTTGGTGGTTGGGTGGTTCAGGGATAAAACCCTGGAACTTGATGTTATCAGCACCACACTCTACTCAGCTGAGCTAACTGGCCAGCCCTGGTTCTTAACCGAGGGGTTTCTTGGCCTGTCCTTTGAATATTTCATGCTACAGCTGCCAGGGTGAGATAGGGTAGAGCTGAAAGGAGTCAAATGTGCCTTTGGGAGTATCTGATCCATGGCAGAGAGACAGGGATTTGGGGGCAGTGTTAGGAAGAGTTGAAGTCAAAAATGTGGTGTGAGAAAGTCTTAGAGTTACTGCCATCTTCCCTGAACTCCTGATTGGGTTTTCAAGTATGAAGTTCTGGTTTTTCAGGAGGCAAGTCAATAACTTTCAAAGGAAAATATATTTTACAAAGAGATGAGCCCATTTGGGAAGCAAGCTTAAGTTTTTCACTGGATTCTGGGCCACTTGATAGGTAGCATTGATGGTAGTTGGTTTTCCAGCTTTGGTTCAGTGGCAGAGGTTGGAGACTGGGCTGACTACTTCTACCTGTCTTGTTCCTCATGCCATTTCCTTTATACCAGGAGAGCCCCTACCCTCTTCTTTCCTTCTCTGGGAGGTTCCACCCAAGCCCTCTTGAAGCCTTCCTGACCAACCACACAGCCCACTGTACTCCGCCTCCCCTGCCTGCAGCTCCTGTCTTGTTCTTGGTAATAGACAGAGGTGGGAGGGTCCTTAGGGAGTACCCAGATAACCTAATGCCCAGAGAGGATAAAAATAAGGCTCAAGGAGTAAACTGACCAGGTAGATTTCACATAGCTGGTGAGTGGCAAAAGTGGGACTCAGACCCTAGACTTTTAATTAGCTCTCTGTCCACTGCCTAGTAGTTTAATAAATTATTGGGTCTTACCCAGTTTCTTATACTGTTTACAATACAACCATATTGTAGTTTTCTTGAAGGTCTAGGTCACTTTTTTTACTGATTTATTCAACAAGTATTATTTGAGTGTCTGCTCTGTGTAGAGCATTGGCTGGGTGAATAAGACAAAAACGGTCTCTGCCTTCATGGAGCAGTTGATATATGCCTTTGAATTCCTTCCAGGGCTGGCTGGTTAGCTCAGTTGATTACAGTGGTGTTGTAACATCAAGGTCAAGGGTCCCGATCCCCTTACTGGCCAGCCACCAAAAAAACCCAGAAAGACAGAAAATTCAAGAAGAGTCTATCAAGCATTCAGTACATAGATATACAGATATAGATATATAGATAGATGTAGATATATAGAGAAAAGAATTTGAGAGTAAATATAAGTTACTTATACGTACAATAAAAATCTCCTACTGAGTTGTAGATGTTTTTGGGTCAAACAAGTGAGAATGTACATAAGTTGGAATTATGAGTAGAGAACTCTTGAAGCACCTGGAGTACAAGGAATGCTTCTGGTGATAGTAATAAAATACTAGACCAATAGTGGCAAAGCAATAAGGATACTTAAAATAGAACAAAACAAAACAAAAAAAGAATTCCTTGCAGACCCTTGTACCATAGCCTACACTCAAGAGGTACTCAGTGAACATTTATTATTGTTTGTAAGTATTATTAAGTGCTTCTTATATGCCAGACTTTGTGCTAAGCAGTTTCTGTATGTATTTATGTATGTGTGTTTATTTAATCTTCATAGCAAACCTACGAGTCAGGTTCTGTTATTATCCCAACAGATGACATAGGTTGACAGGTTACTTTACTACTTCAAGCATTGGCTTCTGCCACTGAAGAATCACCTAAAGACACTTATCTAAAATACTGTTTCCTGTGCCCCAACGTAGAATCTCCCTGAGTGGGCCAGGATAGGGCATTGGATGTAGGAAGTTTAGGGAGCTATTGTCTTAGAGATGGGCTCATTTGGGTTGACTAAGTGAAACAGCCCTTTGTCCAGAAACTGCACGCTGATTTGATGTCTGATGCTGCAAACGTTGGCCAGGTGTCTGCGTGCCTAAGCATCAATCTAAAATCAAAACTCTTCAAAACAAAAAAAAATTTTTTTTTGGCAGCTGGCCAATATGGGGAATTGGAACCACGACCTTGGTGTTACATTTAACCACCTGATCAGCCCTAAACTCTCTTACTTCAAAAACCTGAGCTGGGGCCGGCCTGTGGCTCACTCGGTAGAGTGCGGTGCTGATAACACCAAGGCCACGGGTTCGGATCCCATATAGGGATGGCCGGTTCGCTCACTGGCTGAGCGTGGTGCTGACAACACCAAGTCGAGGGTTAAGATCCCCTTACCGGTCATCTTTTAAAAAAAAAAAAAAAAAAAAAAATCCTGAGCTGACTTTGGGATATGTCAGGAAGACTCTGGTTAGGCAGAATCTGTCTACTAAACTCTTCTTCTTGGGTTTTGGCTGTTTCTGAACTTCTCTATTTCCTAAAGGAATTTCCGGGTAGTGGGTACAGGATGTTTGTTATATTATTTTCTGTATGCATATGTTTCCTAATTAAGCTTTTTAAAAATTAATATTAAAAAACAGCAAAAAAAAATGCATGAGATTACTTTCCTCAATGAGAGGTTTTCTTTTTTTTTTTTAAAAAAAGATGACCGGTAAGGGGATCTTAACCCTTGACTTGGTGTTGTCAGCACCACGCTCAGCCAGTGAGCGAGCCGGCCATCCCTATATGGGATCCGAACCTGTGGCCTTGGTGTTATCAGCACCGCACTCTACCGAGTGAGCCACAGGCCGGCCCCTCAATGAGAGGTTTTCAAGTAGCTTCTAGGACTACTTGAAGGCAGAAAATTTAGGGTCCTTTTCTTAAGCGAATATTGGTATTCTTTTAGGGCCAGCCTGTGGCTCACTCAGGAGAGTGCGGTGCTGATAACACCAAGGCCACGGGTTTGGATCCTATATATGGTTGGCCGGTTGGCTCACTATCTGAGCGTGGTGTTGACAACACCAAGCCAAGGGTTGAGATCCCCTTACCGGTCATCTTTAAAAAAAAAAAAAAAAAAAATTGGTATTTTTTTTTTTTTAGAAGATGACTGGTAAGGGGATCTTAACCTTTGACTTGGTGTTGTCAGCACCACACTCTCTCAAGTGAGCCATGGGTCAGCCCTGAATATTGGGTATTCTAATAAAAGAGAGCTTCTCTGTTTTTCCCTCTTTCTACTTTGGAGGGGTCTAGAAGCTGTGGATTGAAGAGCCAATCCATCACTGCAAAGGAAATTCAGATTAAAAGAAAGAATTGTTCAGTTTTGTCCACCATCTCTTTTTTTTCCCAATCAAGGAAGACAGGCTTTCCCAGAAACGAATTTGCCTTTTTCCCACACTGGATTTCTACTTTTGAGTGGGAGTCTAAATTCCTTTTGCTTTCATATAAGGTCCTTTATCATCTAGCCTCGTGGACTTCCTGTCTGTCTCACCACTTCCATGTATTTGAAGTTACTATTTACCCCAAACTCTGCATACTTCCCATGTCTCTAGGCCATTGCTACCCACTTAGTCCACAGTATTCTTTTCCTCCTTCACGGCTTGGCAAAATGGTACTAACTTACTTACTGCTTGGCAAAATCTTCACAGCCCAGTTCAAATTTTACCTCCTCAGAAGCCTTTCTCAACCCACCTCCCCATAGTCACTTGTTCCATCCAACACACTCCCCACTCAACACATTGAACACACATAACTTTATCTCATTATGTTATGGTTAATTGTGTGCATTTAGACCAGTAGTTTCAACCAGGTGCAATTTTGTCTCGCAACGGACATTTACCAATATCTGGAGTCATTTTTGGTTTACACAATGGTGTGATGGGGGGTTACCAGTGGCCTTTATGGGGTAGAGGCCAGGGATCCTGCTGCTGAACATCCTGCCATGCACAGGATGAGCCCCCACCCCAAAGAATTGTTCCACCCCAAATGTCAATAGTGTAGAGATTGAGAAACCCTGATTTAGACTGAGGTCCCTTTGTTCAGGACCACATTTGATTCATCTTTGACTCCCCAGGATCTCTCATACAATAGGTTTTCAGTAAATGTCAAATACACAGATGAGAGGGAGTGAATGAAGGGAGCAAATGGGTCTAAGACTTCTTGGGAAGCACCTCTACTTAATCCAAGCCCTCCGCTACTTCTAGATTATCCCAAACAGAGCAAACCATCACCTCAACCCCTTTGCATCTTCCCTCAGATACCCTCTGAGGGTGGTGACATGGAGGAAAGGCAATGCCCTAGGATACAGGAACCATGTAATAACAATAGCAGCTAACACTTAGTGGGTACTTCCTATGGATCAGATGCTATACTAAAAGCATTGACATACATTTAACTCATTTAATCCTCTCGGTAATCCTAGAAGTTAGGAACCATTACTGTCCCTGTATTGTAGGTGAGTAAACTAAGAGTGAAGTAACCTGCCCAAGGTCACCTTGTTAAACAGTGGTGGATCTCAGGGCACTGTGTAGCTGTTGTTTCACACTGGAATATCTGGGAACTGAAGTCATCATTCTTCCATCAGAGACCACTCAGGAGTAAAGTTTATTGCTAGTGAAATGGGGTAAGGCAGAGGAGTGTGGCTTTTTTTTTTTTTTTTTCTTCCTTTTTTTGTCTTTTTTACTGACTGGTAACGGGATCGCAACCCTCGGTGTCGTGCCCGTACCGGGGACCGGCAACGGGATCGCAACCCTCGGTGTTGCGCCGGCACCGCGCTCAGCCAGTGAGCGGGAACCGGTCGCCACATGGGACCTGAACCCTCGGCGGGAGCGCCGCCGCGCTCCCAAGCGGCGCACTCTCCAGTGCACCACTGGGCCGGCCCCAGGAGTAAAGTTTATTGCTAGTGAAATGGGGTAAGGCAGAGGAGTGTGGGAGTGTGCGGAGAGAATCTGAGGACAACAGATGTCAAAAATATGCCTTCCAGCCCAGCCAAGGTTTCTGAAGGGCTCTGAGTTCTTTGAAAGCAAACTTCCCTAATCTTAATTCTTGCTATTTTGGAGGATTCTCTCCCACTTTCCACATTTCATTATTAAATACAGAAGGAATATTGGACTGGGAGTCAAGTTATATTTAGTCCTACATTAGTGATTAACTTGTTGAGTGACCTTGGACAAATCATAAGACATCTAAAATAATGATAATAATTGTTTTATTTCTCTGGGGGGTGTTGAGACTCAAAGAAAAATGATGTGAAGGTTGGTGAGAAAATACTCTTTCTATGCAGATATAAATTAATATTAAATAACAACACTATATTAGGAATATTTGGTATTAATAGCAATATTTAATAATATTATTATTATTATTATTTTAAAGATGACCGGTAAGGGGATCTTAACCCTTGACTTGGTGTTGTCAGCACCACGCTCAGCCAGTGAGCGAACCGGCCATCCCTATATGGGATCCGAACCCGGGGCCTTGGTGTTATCAGCACCGCACTCTCCCGAGTGACCCACAGGCCGGCCCGCAATATTTAATAATATTAAACATATTAATTATTTAATAATATTAAGAGATAATATGATGCAGCGTAATACAGAGCAAAACAGTGGCTTTGGGATTGTTGCCTTGAGCAAGTTGCTTCACCTCTGAGCCTCAGTTTCCTCATCTGTAAAATGAAGACATTATATACTTTACAGGGTTGTTGTGAGGCTTAGAGGTGGTGTATGTCAAGCCTTAGCATAGTGCCAGACACACGTGTAGGTATCCAGCAAATGGTATCTATTATTAATAACCTGACCACTTGGCTTGGTTGATACCACCTTATAACCACACTTGGCAAAACAACAAGCAAACAACACACACAAACAACAAAAACAGCAATAACCACCATCATTACACACCCAGTGTGGTCCTCCCCATTCCCCTAAAGGTGACTGCTGGCTTCCAAGTGTGTATGAAGCCCAACAAATGCTGTTAGCAAAATGGAGGTGCAGCCACATGGAACTCCTTTCCTCCTCTGAGAGACGGCGAGTGTTTTCAATGAAGTTCAGCTGAGTGCAAAGACACTCTGAAATAGCTTTGACAGTCAAGCGACAGGAGGAGTGAACCAAAGGGTGAGGGCTGGGGGCAGCTGGGAGGCTGTGTGTACCTGCTGACTCTTTGATCTTGTCCTGTCACTGAGTCACTTTCTTCCCCCGGTTCTCCATATGAGGCCTCTGGGCAATCAGGGCTGCCCACTGGCTCCTGCTGACATATGGATGTCCCGCTTTGCTTGTTTGGTGCCGTGAAGAACTCCTATTAGCTGCTAAATGTGGAGGTGTCCCATTGCACGCTGTAGGCTGTTGTGTATACCTCCTTGCACTGCTGTGTGCTCAGAATAGGTAAGGGCTTCATGCACCACAGGAGTAAGGGAGACACGTGGCAGGAAAAGATTTCTTAGGCCTTTGTTCAAGCTGGTGAATGACTTTTTTTTTTTTTTTTTTTTAAAGATGACCAGTAAGGGGATCTTAACCCTTGACTTGGTGTTGTCAGCACCACGCTCAGCCGTGAGCTAACCGGCCATCCCTATATGGGATCCGAACCCGTTGTCCTGCCAACGAGTTACTTTCTTCCCCCTGTTCTCTGCATGAGGCCTCTGGGCAATCAGGGCTGCCCACTGGCTCCTGCTGACATATGGATGTCCTGCTTTGCTTGTTTGGTGCCGTGAAGAACTCCTATTAGCTGCTAAATGTGGAGTTGTCCCATTGCACGCTGGAGGCTGTTGTGTATACCTCCTTGCACTGCTGTGTGCTCAGAATAGGTAAGGGCTTCATGTGCCACAGGAGTAAGGGAGACACGTGGCAGGGAAAGATTTCTTAGCCCTTTGATCAAGCTCGTGACTGACTTTTATTCCTGGTTCCTACTTTCGTGAGTCAGCTTGGTCTTTTTTGATTTTTTTCAATTAAAAAATGTTTTCCCCTGCTTGGTCTTTTTCTACTCCCAAACAACTTCCTGTTGTATGGGTATTCATTCAACAGATATTAACAGAGCTCTCTTATGTGCTTGGCATTATTTTAGGTTGTGACTAAGACAGACAAGCTCCCTGCCCTCATGGAGTTTACATTCTGGTGGGGAGAGACATTAACTTATATACAAATAAACTAGCTAATTTAAGATAGTGATAAGTTTAACAAATTCATAAAACAATGATAGAGTGTGATGGGAGGTGGAGGGAAGGCTGTTTATGCCATCCGAGAAAGGGGCATTAGGGCTGAGAACTGAGTGATGAAGAGAGAAGACTGCCATGCTATCTGAAGTCAAGTTCTAAGTGGAGAACCGCAAGGGCACAAGCCCTGGAATGGCATGTTTGAGGACTAGAAAGCTAGCCAGTGAAAACTGGGACATAGAGAATAAAGGGGAAGAGTACAGATGAAGTTAGAGAGGTAGGTAACGAAGTGGGGACTCATGATCACATTCAGCCCACACAGTGCTTTTCAGCACCGCACTCTACCGAGTGAGCCACGGGCCGGCCTCACACAGTGCTTTTGTGATTTTACTAAAAAAATCCTGACTTGCAATTTCTCTTGAAAATTAAAAAAAAAAAATAACCCAAAAAACTAGGCCATGCCACCATGCTAGACATTATTCCCGAGTGAAAACAATTGCCTTCAACATAGAGCAGTTATGCTCTCCTGCCCCCTTTCTTCTCTGTTTAATGTCATCAGTTCATAAGTAGTAGACATTTGTATTGTCAACCCCTGAGCACCAGGTAGGTTAATAAGGACTTCGATTTTTTTCCCCCTCAGTGTGACAGAAGCATATAATGAAGGGTTTTAAGTGACAGAGTCACTTGATCTAAATTTTTAATAGATCACTCTACTTTGTTGATAATAGTTTGTGGCTAGTGTGGGGAGAGGAAACAATAAATGAAAGAGATGTTGATGGGTAGAACCAGTGGAGACAGAAAGAAGTGGACAGATTAGAGGTAGAGCTGACAAAACTTCACTAATGCATTAGATTTGGGGGATAAGGGAAGGGAGTGAAGGATGACTCCCAGGGTTTGCCTTGAGCACCTGGGTGGGTGGTGCTGCCATTTACTGTGACAGGAAAGACTACAGAGGACAGTTTTGGGAAGAAAATCAGAGCTCTGTTTGAAGTTTACTAAATTTAGGGCACCCACTGAACATCTAAGTGGAATGTTAGATAGGTAGTTAGATGAGCCAGAAGATTTGGAGGAAAATCAAGGTTGGTGATCTAAATTGGGAGTCTTTACTACATAGGTGATATTTAAACCCATGGGAATGGATGAGATCAGTGAGGGAGGAAATACAGATACAGAATTCATTGGGGTTGGGTGGTTAGAGCATGGTGCTAACACCAAGGTCCAGGGTTTGATTCTTGTACTGGCCAGCTGCCAAAAAAAAAAAAAAAGTGGCAGTGGGGTGGGGGGTGGGGGGTGGGGAAGCAGTAGAATGCAGTAAGTTGCGCGATTTTTTTTTTTTTTTTCAAATGTAAATCTTCTGAGTTCCTGGGTCATAAGGGATACTAGACTTTTCAGTATTAAAAAGCAATCTAAGGTCATCTACCTACCCATTTATTTACTCAACCCCCCTACACAACATCTAGCCAAGTAGTTAGCCAATTAATTGGTGCTTCACTGGCAGGAAACACACTATTTCCATTTAGACCTTCTATTCTTTGTTCATTAAAATGAGTCCATGTCTCACTGTACTCCAATCACATTTCATAGCAGAGCAGACTAAGGTTCAGAGAGGTGACTGCCCAAGATCATTAACCATTGAAAGGTAGAGTGGGAACATAAGCCAGGGTCTTCTGTTGCCAGTTTCCTTGTTCTTTCCAGTATTCCATACTAATCTAGTGATTATTGCTATTAAAGATTTTAGGCCTAAATTATAATTTCCCCTGCAATTTTAATTCCACATCATCCTATTTTGTTCCCTGGTGTGTAAAAAGCAGTCATTACTTTCATTATTAAATGAAAAATGTGCAAGCATTATGCAGATTTTTTTTTTTTTTTTTAAAAGATGACCGGTAAGGGGATCTTAATCCTTGACTTGGTGTTGTCAGCACCACGCCCAGCCAGTGAGCGAACCGGCCATCCCTATATGGGATCCGAACCCGGGGCCTTGGTGCCATCAGCACCGCACTCTCCCGAGTGAGCCACTGGGCCGGCCCTGCAGATTTTAAGGTACTGAAGAAATGCACATTTGAGAGCTAGTTGGATCAGCATTTTTTCTTCCAAGCTAGGGGGACTGTTTTAAATTGGTAAGTGAAGTGGGTGACAGGATACCTTTTTAGCATTTACAATAATTCTATATTGTGATGCTGGGTGAATAAGTGGGCTGTCTAAAAATAGAAGTGACTAGAAGGAATCCTTGGGACCAATTCTTACAATTTAGAAACAGTGGTGGGTATTCAGTCTAATGTGAAAACCTATGACTCAGCTTAAAGAAGGTATAATGGAGCTTTTCAATGTCTGGAGGATCAGGAAGGATCCACTAGCGACTGTGGCTGTTTACATTGATCTCAAATTCAACAAAGATTTATTGAGTACTGATTATACTCTGGGATACAGAGGACTGGGATCAGATTTTGAGGGCTTTTTGTCCTTCTCAAAAGCTCACTGGGGGTTCATATGAGTAGTAACACACACCTCGTACCCTTAAGCTCTTCTTTAATTGGGTTACAATTAAGGACTGAATCTTCAAGGAAAAATTGTTACAGAAAGTTCATATTCTTCACAGCATGGCATTTAAGGCTTTCCATATTGTTCATAATCTACCTTTCCAGTCACAACTCCCATTGTTGCCAGGAATGAACCCTCTGCTCTAGTCAAATTGATCTGCTTACTACCTCCTGAGCACATTTTATTTTTTCAGTGGGTACTTTTCTCTTTAGATCTGTGCTGTTCTTTATGGTAGCCACTAGTCACATACGGCTACTGAATACTTGAAATGTGGCTAGTTTATTGAGATGTGCTGTAGTAGATACATCCAAATTTCAAAAATGTAGAACAGAAAGGTAAAATATTTCATCAACAGTTTTCAAATATTGATTACATATTGAAATATTAATATTTTGGATATATTGGATTAAATACAACACAAACTAATTTCACCTGTTTGACTCTTTAATTGGCTATTAGAAAATGTAAAATATATACTCCTATATGGCTTGCATTGTATTTTTATTGGACAGTGATCTTCTACATCATTAGCCGAGACAGAACTGGGCCCACCATTCAAACCCATCTTTGTACTTTTTTGCATGCTGAAATAATAAAGTGGTGAATGAAAGAAAATTGTAAGTATGGGTTCATACATTTGAGGCAGGAAAGCCCTCTGTGTCATCAAACTGAAGTTATTATCACTGATCAGCTGGTAGATCAAGAAAGCCAAGACTGTGCCAGAGGCAGTAGAACAGTTAATGTGTGGCATGCATCAACTTCTCAGTGTTAGATAACTTCTTTTGGGCATTGACACTAAAAACAAACAAAATAACGCTTGAATCCCATCTTTATCCCTCCTGTTTTTCTTCTTCTAGTCACTAAAATGTTAGCTATTCCTGTGAAATCCTTTCAATTCTATTCCTTTTTCCCTAAATCATATCTAATCAAAGTCTTACTCACCTTGCTTTTGTCTTTTTTTTTTTTGATAACCGGTAAGGGGATCTTAACCCATGACTTGGTGTTGTCAGCACCACACTCACCCAATGAACTAACCGGCCATTTCTATATGGGATCCGAACCCGTAGCCTTGGTGTTATCAGCACCACACTCTCCCAAGTGAGCCACGGGCCGGCCCCCTCACCTTGCTTTTGAAAATGTATTTTCCAAGTAGTCTCCCAGCTTCCTTCTCCCCTTCCTGTGTTCATTCCGTTCTATATACTGCAACAAGAATAATCTTCCATATTTCTTTGCCAATGTAATGTTTTACTCAAAAACCTCCAGTTTATTTCCACAGTGCCTGCAGGAAGAATTCTTTCACCTAGCATTCAAGGTTTTTCAAACCTTATCTCTTGGTACTCTGGTCCTTCAAACCTGGGCTTTAGTGAAACTATACTGAGTTAATAAAATACTTAGAACCCTGCCTGGCCTATACTAAGAACTATACAAGTCTTAGCTATTATTACTGCTTACTTTTATTTGAATATGCTGTATGCATTATCATCTCTGGAAACACTGCTCTTTTCCATTTCAATACCTCAGTTTTCAAAGGGAGGAGTGATTTAAACCATCACTGACCACTTCAAGCTGATTATTACTGCTGGAAAGACAACCTAAATATCCCTCTTATAATAAAGAACCTGTAACTATTAACTCTCATTTACCACAAAATAATAAATGTTAATATTTCTTTCATTCCCATCTTTGTACCTTTTGGCATGCTTAAATAATAGAAATAAAAGGTAATATTTCGTTCATTCAGTAAACAATAAATTTATGGAATGTGTTATTTATAAAAAAAAGCAAAGCCCAAAAAAATATAAATGGGTTCTGGATTTAGGGCAGTTGCTCTCCAACTTTGGCGTATATTAGAATAAACTTGGAATTTTCATAAATAATACAGTTGCTTGGGTCCCACCTCAGATTACTGAATCTCTCTAAGGGAAGGACTCAGGCACTTGCATTTTTTTAAACGTTCATAGATGGTTCTCAAGTGCACCTCCATCTGAATTACTGGTCTAGTCAAGAGAAACTTTGGGTGAAAGAGATTGGTTATGTTTGATATATATTTTTCTCAGTGTTCTTCTAAATAATGTTTTGAAAATAAAATACTCAACTAGAGAACAGATTAACCTAAAACGACTTACGTGTTTATGAGCAATATTTTAAAAAACAAAAAACACCACAAAAACGCAACCCTTCGAGTTTGATTTAGGAGTCAGAAAAAGACATACATCCCAAATAGTATACCAAGTATTCCTCTACAAGCTTGTCTGTTGGTCTGACTTATATTAATTTGTTTCAAAACAGAATTACTTAAGTAAATATATAGTTAACTATGTATAATATTTGTAACATACACATTTTACAACTCAAAATTAAAGTTAAGCCTGGATATTTGAAAACTTGGCAGTTTGGAATACAACACTTAAAAAATTTCAAAAACAAGTGTATCTCAAAAACATTTTACACCAATTTTCTAAATTGCTGTTACTCACTGGCTCATTTTATCTCAACAATCCAGTTAGGAGACAGCATTTTTAAACAATAGCAGAGGCTGTTAGAAATCTTGGGTCTTTAAAACCTTATAACAAAGCCCCTTTCACCCTCCAATCCTGAGACAACAAATCCTGTAGTTCTCCCTCATCATCGCTGTCAGCATTCTCCTCTTCCTTTTTCTGTAGTTCTTGTATGGTCAGAACCTCTTTAAGCTTATTTTTTATTTCATCCTGGCGATTCCGCAGCTTTTCTACCCGACGGTAACATTCTATCTGTTCATCGATCTCCCCAATCTGGCGGTCCAGCCGTCCCTCTTCATCCTCTTCAGCAACTATGGCTTCAGAAATAGTGTTCACCTGCCTCATGGCTTTTTGAAATTCGTCCCACTCTTTGTCCATCTGATCCTTTGGGGCGTCAACCTTCCGAACTCTTGCATCTACCTCAGGGTCGTCAAAAAAACCTTCTGGTAATGCTTCCGCGGTGTTTTCTCTTCTTTCCACCACTTTTTCATGTATTTCTGCTTTCTCAATCGATCCTGAATGAGGAATTAAGGGGGCCTTGGGAGGCTTTGTATTAAAGCAATGGTCTGGCAGCACACTATTTGCTGCCGCCCGCGAGGAGGAAAGTGAGTGGTCCTTGCTCTCTGCGTCGCGCGGCTCGTTGGCGTCTTCCGCTTTTCTTTCTCCACCCTCCTCCTCCTCCTCGTCGTCGTCGTCTTCATAATCAGGGAGTAAACCGAGTCCCGAAGGCTTATTGGCAGTCGCTCTAGTGGACTCCTTTCCTGTTTTGTCACAGTTGGTGGACAAAGCGGATGTGGAAGGCAGTACCTGAGGCACCGAGGGGGCCCTCGCTCTCTTCGCATCTCGGCCGTCTGCATCCGGTGCCTTCCGCTTGGCGGACTGAGGCGCCACACTGACGGACGGACCCTGGATGCCTTCCTTCGCGCCTTTCAGCTTGGCCACTTTCTCTCGGTGCTGCTTTCCCAGGACATGAGTCTGCCACAGGAGCTCGCTCTTAACCGGCGAGTTACACAAGGCACAACTCAGCTGCCCCAAACGGTTGTACTTGGCGAATGGAGATTCTATCCGTTTCCGGTTAGTGCTCTGACGCTGCTTCTCCTTCATCAACCGTCGCAGTTCGTCCTGATTCACCACTCGCTTCCCTGCCGGAGTCCGAGCAGAGGCGGAGGATGCCATCTTTGCGACCAGATCACAGGCCATTCTGGCTTCCGTCCCGGCGAGGCCTGAGGACGTCACTTCCGGTCTGGGCGATGATTGGCAGAGGAGAGTGGGGCGTGGCGGTGGGGTTTCCTGTGAGAGTTGCGGCTGGGGCAGTTATTTGCCCCAAACTGTCTGTAGTTGGCTGCGATAAAGGCGGTGAACTCCAAGGCCGAGGTGGCGCGGGCCCAGGCTGCCTTGGCGGTCAATATATGCGCTGCCCGAGGGCTGCAGGATGTGCTGCGGACCAATCTGGGCCCTAAGGGCACCCTGAAAATGTGAGGCGGCGGTTGGAGCGGCGGTTAGGACGCCGGGCGGTCGCTGGGTGTGGGGGCGCTCACTGAGGCAGACGTTGGGCGAAGTCGTTAGAGCGATGCGGTCGCTCCTGTGGGCCTGGTTTCCCTCATTCTCATTCCTGCCCTGAGGACATCTCTACCAGGTGGCGCAGGACGAGAAAAGCCTCCCCGAGGGCCCATGTGTTAAGCTGTGACTCCCCCACCCTTTTCCCCTCCCCTTTTCGTTGTTTCTTTCTTTCTTTTTTTTTTTTTTTTTTTGTAAAGATGACCGGTAAGAGGATCTTAACCCTTGACTTGGTGTTGTCAGCACCACGCTCTCTCCCAAGTGAGTCATGGGCCATTACTCTATGACATAATTTTGTTTTTGTGTGGCAGTGGGCAGTAGTGGGAGGGGAATGGGCTTTGGAACCAGGCAGCCATGGGTTCAAATCCAAGTTCCATAAAATTCTAGCAGTGAGTACTTAGGCAAGTTACTTGAAAGCTCTGTGCCTACTTCTTCATATCTATTCATCCTTTTAGCAAAAATCTATCAGGCCGGCCCGTGGCTCACTTGGTAGAGTGCGGTGCTGATAACACCAAGGCCACGGGTTCGGATCCTATATAGGGATGGCCGGATTGCTCACTGGCTGAGCGTGGTGCTGACAACACCAAGCCAAGGGTTGAGATCCCCTTACCGGTCATCTTTAAAAAAAAAAAAAAAAAAAAAATCTATTAAGCACCATTTTCTTTAGTCAAGAGTGAGGGAAAGAGACTGTGGTGAGGGCAAAAAGGAATAATAGAGATACATCCATCCTCACAGGAATAAGCAAAATAAGTTAGTATTAATGGTAAAAGAGGGCACTTACGTACTAGATGCTGAGAACACAGAAACGACCAAGATACAGTTTCTGTTCTTAAGGAGATGTGGTAGAGACAGATGTGCTAATTATATATAGGTGCATATGATTCTACTGAGGAAAGGGACTAATTACTAATGGGTTGAAGGAAAAACCTCTCGAATAACAGATGATGTTTGATCAGAGTCTTAAAGAAGGAAAAATCATTCACCACTTGCAGAAGGGAGAGAAGACCTAGGTAATTTCAGGAATAAGAAAGCCCAATGGTGTAAATCCAACATAAGTGAAAACAAAACATGATGTAATAGGGAACCAAAAGATTTGCTTGTGGGAAGGTAGTACATGAGGCAGGGTAGATAGACAAAAGCCAGATTAGGAAAGGTCAAGTATATCATTGCTAAATTAGTATGGATTTTATTTTGAAGATGATGGAGAACATAAAAATCATTGAAGGATTTTTGATCATGGAACTGACTGAGTCACATTGCCTTATAGAAAGATAATTTAATGTAGTGTGGAGGGCAGATTAAAACTGGGAAGTATCAGGATACTGTCTAAGTTGTTCAAGGTAGAGGTGATGATGACAGTAGAAATGGAGAAAAAGGGGTAGATTAAGAGATATTTAAGGGCTGGCCTGTGGCTCACTTGGGAGAGTGTGGTGCTGATAACACCAAGGCCACGGGTTCGGATCCTATGTAGGGATGGCCGGTTGGCTCACTGGCTGAGCGTGGTGCTGACAACAGTAAGCCAAGGGTTGAGATCGCCTTACCGGTCATCTTTATAAAAAAAAAAAAAAAGAGATATTTAGGTTATAGAATTGACAGAACTTGGTGATCTAATAAATTTGAGGGATGAGGGAAACTAAGTTGAGCAATTGAATAAATGGTAAAACTCACCAAAGTAAGAAACAAAATTTTAAGAAAAGGAGCTTTGCAAATTTGTGCCTTGTTGACTGCTAATTACTCTTTTTTGACCAAACCAACTGTTCATAACCCATCAACTGCGCCTATCTTTAAACCTGTAAATGTTCCAGGTGGAATGAAATTGCCATAGCAGTCCATCTGGGGAGAAATGATTCTGTGAGCTGCAAATGGTGATAATTACTGTGGTATTTCCCAGTGGTACAATGGAAGTTTTCCAAGCTCAGTTCCCTGTATGAAGAATAGTGGGGTGGCAAACACTGGGAATGTCTTGCTTGGCTCTTGCCATGTGAGATTAATAACATCACTATTCTCTGGACAGGCTTGTTTCTGGTGCAGGTGACATCAAACTCACCAAAGATGGCAATGTACTGCTCCATGAAATGGTGAGCTGATGCTGTTAATTTTTTTTTTTCGTGACCGGCAACGGATCGCAACCCTCAGTGTTGCGCCCGCACCGGACCAGGACCGGCCACGGGATCGCAACCCTCGGTGTGGCCCCCGCTCCTCGCTCAGCCAGTGAGCGGCCGGTCTGTACATGGGATCCGAACCCTCGGCGGGAGCGCCGCCACGCTTCCCAAGCGGCGCACTGTAGCAGTGCGCCACCAGGCCAGCCCAATGATGCTGTTAATTTTAATAAATCTTAATAAGCATTGATTAAGAACTTAGTGCAACTTGGATATCTTTAAGCCATGTCTGTCAGATAAATACTGCAGTCTTGAGAGATGCTTGTGGGATTAAGCCTCAAAAAATGTTTTTTGGCTGTTTTCAAATCTTTGTATAGGCAAAGTAATAGCTTAGGGACACTTACAAATTAATAATGTCTTTTAAAGACACAGCATTATAGTCTTTGTAATCATGGAAAAATAAAAAATACTTTGCAATCTTAGTGGATGTATTCATCTTTGAGATTGGAGGATTTAATCTTATTTTGGAAATGTCACTGCATTCTGAAGCAAAGACTTATAAAATGTTCAAACCTCATACTTCTAAATATTTAAATTTTGGACTTGACATTCACTAAGTATTGATAATATAAAACTGGTAAACTTGTAAATGAATCTTATTTCATTTCTTAATTTTACTGTTGACCATTAGTTATCTTGTTTTTAGTAGCCTACTTCTTTTCTTTTTTTTTTGTCCTTTTTGAGACCGGCCACACCATGCTCAGCCAGTGAGCGCACCGGTCATCCCTATATAGGATCCGAACCCGCGGCGGGAGTGCTACTGCGCTCCCAGCGCCGCACTCTCCTGAGTGCGCCACGGGCTCGGCCCAGTAGCCTACTTCTTTATCTCATCCTCTCTCTTTTTTAATCTTTTGCTTGCTTTTTCCAGCAAATTCAACCCCCAACATCTTCCTTGATAGCAAAAGTAGCAACAGCTCAGGATGACATCACAGGGAATGGTACTACTTCAACTGTTCTAATTATCAGAGTTACTAAAACAAGCTGATCTTTACATTTCCGAGGTATTGAAATATTAGAATTGAAGTATTAGAATTTCACAGAATTCACACTTTATTTTGAATGGAAAGTTATTTTTTTTACTCATAAAATGGTTTAATTCTAGAAGGTAAAACCTAATTTTAATCAAGATATTCTTGGACAGGGGCTGGCCTGTGGCTCACTCGGTAGAATGCGGTGCTGATAACACCAAGGCCAGGGGTTCGGATCCTATATAAGGATGGCCGGTTCGCTCTCTGGCTGAGCATGGTGCTGACAACACCAAGCCAAGGGTTAAGATCCACTTACCGGTCATCTTTAAAAAAAAAAAAAAAGATATTCTTGGACAATTGTAACTGTAAATAACAATAGAACATTTTTTTTTGCTAAAATAATGCCTTTTATTGGAATTAGATACCCCATTTAAAAATCAAATATTTAAAATATATAAAGAGGTAAAAATTGCTCAGGTACTCATGAATAATGGTCTAAGAAAGAAAATACCACTGACAAAGCTGAAACCAAATTATGCACCTTTTAAAAAATAATGGGAGGGCTGGCCAGTTAGCTCAGTTGGGAGAACGTGGTACTGAGAACACCAAGGTCAAGAGTTCGGATTCCCTTACTGGCCAGCCATCAAAAAATAAATAAGAACCAGAGAAAAATTACAGAGGTTTCCATATTGAATTAATCACCAATCTAATTTTATTTTCCTTTATAAACCATCTACTCTAGCCAGAAATCATCACGCTCATTTCTACCTTTGTGCCTTTGTTCAATCTATATTCATTTCTTGGCATTATTTATCTCTTTTCTCTAAGTATTTGAATTTTTCTCTCTTTCAAGGACTGTTTCAGCAAATCATAAACTGGTCAAAGTGCTAGGATTATTATGTCTTTATATTTCAATTAGTATTGCAAATTGTCTATTAATTCAGTACCTTATCTGAACTTATCTCAGTTAGGATGCTTCTTGCTGTAAGCAGTAGAAACTTGACTAAAACTCACTTAAACAATAAGGAAATTATTATCTCTCATCATGGAACATTGAGAGGTAGATAAGGCCTGCTCCAGGGTTAGTAGATTAAAAAATTCTATCATCGATAAAGTAGCTGGGTTCTTTATGTTTCTTAGCACTTTCATACACAATGCTGTTTTGTCTTAAGGCTTATTTCTGTGTGCAAAACTGTCAGAGGAAGTCAGGGCAACCTGATTCGCTTAGTAACACTCAGCCTGAGAGGGCCAGGGGAAGCGATTCACCCAACTGTGGAATATAAATCCTTCCTTTAATATGATTGGGCCAACTTTAGTCTTAATGTCCATCCTAAACCAGTAACAGGGGAATTGACTTAGACTAATCATGATTCACTCCTTGAGCTAGGGATAGGGTCAGCCTCCTCTGAAGCACAGGTGGAAGAGAGGAACCTAACAAAATTAGGGTTGGTTTAGGAAGAAAAGTTTGGGAAGGGTGAGATGCTGACAGACGTTGGCATAATTATGAAACTGTGTGGCCTGTACAGTGATAGAGCTACGCAAACAATATGATAGAGGCAGTGAGGAGGGAGGGATGTTCCTAAACTAGCCTGCAGTAGTCAGTTAACTAGCTAAGCGCTCTCTGGAGCGAGTAAGGCCTGGGTTAAATCTTCAGGATGAGGAGGATTGAGCCAGGTTAGAGAATAAGGAGTGAGGAGAATGGCATTCAAGGCAGAAGGAACTACATGAGCAAAGGCACAAAGGAGAAACAACAAGGCACTGTATAGAGCTACAGGCAGTTTGGTGTTGCTGAAGTTTAAAGGGATGTGGAGAACAGGCTGGAGAAAGAGGTGTGGTCACTAAGTGCATGTAGTATGCTAACCGAGAAGTACACTTTATCCTGCTGTGAACAGACCAAACTTATCAACATATTAATGACTGATATGGTCAGATTGGCAATTTAAATATTTGGGAGACAGTTTTAAGGGAGTCAAGACCAGAGGTTCTCACAGTAGTCCAAATGAGAGATTGTGAGGTCCTAGACCGAGGATCATGACACAAGCTTTAGGGTCAGGTCTTGTGGGTTTAAACTGTGGCTTCACTTCTTACTAGCTTGGTGATCTAAAGCAAGTTACATTATCCCTTTAAGACTTGGTCTCCTCATCTGTGAAACAGGAATAATAATAACACGCACTTCATCGTGTTGTTGATAGGATTAAATTAAATAATTTATGTAAAACCTTTAGAGTAGTGCTCAGTAGAAATGCTCAACAAATGTCCACTTTCAAAGGTTACTATGGGACTGATGTAAAGGAAAGGAGGGGAGGGAATAAATTATGACAGACGTTGGCATAATTATGAAACTGTGTGGCCTGTACAGTGATAGAGCTACGCAAACAATATGATAGAGGCAGTGAGGAGGGAGGGATGTTCCTAAACTAGCCTGCAGTAGTCAGTTAACTAGCTAAGCGCTCTCTGGAGCGAGTAAGGCCTGGGCTAAATCTTCAGGATGAGGAGGATTGAGCCAGGTTAGAGAATAAGGAGTGAGGAGAATGGCATTCAAGGCAGAAGGAACTACATGAGCAAAGGCACAAAGGAGAAACAACAAGGCACTGTATAGAGCTACAGGCAGTTTGGTGTTGCTGAAGTTTAAAGGGATGTGGAGAACAGGCTGGAGAAAGAGGTGGGGTCACTAAGTGCATGTAGTATGCTAACCGAGAAGTACACTTTATCCTGCTGTGAACAGACCAAACTTATCAACATATTAATGACTGATATGGTCAGATTGGCAATTTAAATATTTGGGAGACAGTTTTAAGGGAGTCAAGACCAGAGGTTCTCACAGTAGTCCAAATGAGAGATTGTGAGGTCCTAGACCGAGGATCATGACACAAGCTTTAGGGTCAGGTCTTGTGGGTTTAAACTGTGGCTTCACTTCTTACTAGCTTGGTGATCTAAAGCAAGTTACATTATCCCTTTAAGACTTGGTCTCCTCATCTGTGAAAGAGGAATAATAATAACATGAACTTCATAGTGTTGTTGAGAGGATTAAATTAAATAATTTATGTAAAACCTTTAGAGTAGTGCTCAGTAGAAATGCTCAACAAATGTCCACTTTCAAAGGTTACTATGGGACTGATGTAAAGGAAAGGAGGGGAGGGAATAAATTAAACCTAGTGCCAGCTTTCACAAAGTTTGTGTATTATTTTGCAGAACAAACAATTCTGTTCTTAAAAAAACATATTTTGGCCATAAATTCAGACCTGTAGAAAAGTTGCAAGAATGTTACAAAGAATTCCTCTATACTTTTTACCCATATTCTCCAAGTATCATCATTTCTCTACTCTACCTTGCCCCACTTTCTCTCTCTCTCCTATATGTATACATATACATGTGCAATGTATGTATATAGATGAGGGTTCTTCCAAAGATTCATGGAAAGATTTGTATTATCTTTTACTACCATTCTTCACCACCTTTTTGAAGTACCCTCGTATTTCTTAAAGCCAGGAATTCTCTCATATAACAACATTATCATTATAAAAAACAGGAAATTAATACTAACATCGACACGTTGATACATTACTATTATTTAATCTGTAGAGTTTGTTCAAATTTTTCCACTTGTCCCGATAGTGTCCTTTATATAAAAAAAAAAAATCTAGGCTTATGCATTGCATTCATTTGTTGTGTTCCTTTATTCTTTTTTAAGCTGGAATAGTTCCTGAGCCACCTTTTGTGCTTCATGAGACTGCTACTTTTAAGGAGTACAGGCCAGTTATTTTGTAGAATGTCCCTCAATTTGGATTTGTCTGTTTCCTCACAATTTTTTTTTTTTGTGTCTTCTTCTGTGACTGGTAAGGGGATCGCAACCCTTGGCGTGGTGTCGCCCGCACCGCGCTCAGCCAGTGAGCGCACCAGTCATCCCTATATAGGATCTGAACCCGTGGCGGGGGCGCCGCTGCTCTCCCAAGCGCCACACTCTCCCGAGTGCGCCATGGGGTCAGCCCTGTTTCCTCACAATTAAACTCAGGTTATGAATTTTTAGCAGGGATACCATGGAAGTGCTGTTCTTCTGAATGTGTTGCATCAGGAGGCACATGATGCCTATCTGTCCCATTATTGTGATGTTAAATTAACTTAGATCCCCTGGTGAAAGTGTCTACCACTTTTCTGCAAAGCTTTTTTTCCCCCTCTGCATTGAAAGGAGTCCTTTCCTTTGTGCCCATTCAGAAGGGTAACACATGACAACAATGTAGTTGTAATTTTTGGAAATAAAAAGGATTTTTGTAATTTTTTGTATTAGACTTGCAGCTTTTCTGTAAGTTTAAGATTGTTTCCGGCCGAGCCCGTGGCGCACTGCTGCGGGTTCAGATCCTATATAGGGATGACTGGTGCGCTCACTGGCTGAGCGCGGTGCGGCCGGTCTCAAAAAGGACAAAAAAAAAAAAAAAAAAGATTGTTTTAAATATGAAGCATTGAAAAATGTCTTGTAAGTTACAAACATACACTTATATTTAATGGCATTAATGAGGGTAACTTTTTTTTGGACAGACCTATTAATAGGAGAGGATGGTTACTTTTACTTTGGGTGACTTGCTTTATAATTTATAATTTTATGTTGATATAACAGGGTCTGCACCCTAGGATAATAGCTGAAGGATTTGAAGCTGCAAAGATAAAAGCACTTGAAATTTTGGAGGAAGTTAAAATAAAAAAGGAGATGAAAAGAGAAATCCTCTTAGATGTGGCTAGAACATTCTATGAAATAAAGTTCATGCTGAACTGTCTGATGTGTTAATGGAGGTATGTGATTAAACATTTCCATTCAGAGTGAATATAGCCTAACACAGGGTGATATTTTTCTTTATCCTGTAATATAATCAAGTATTGCATGTAGTTCTTTTGAACATAAAATAAAATAGAAAAGACAAACATTTGTAGGCTTACCTATGGCCTAGATTTGATTGGCCGGAACAGTACAAGTGCACTTCAAAAAGTTCGTGAAAAATAGAATTAAAAGATAATATGAATCTTTCCATGAATTTTTTGAAGTATCCTTGTATTTGTAATTTTTCAGAACTGTCATTTTAGGCCTTTGAAGTTACTTGAAAGTTGGGAGGGGATTGGATGATACGAGGTGACACATGGTGAAGTTATTTTTGGCAGTGTTCTTTGTAGTTAACATTACCACTTTAATGAACCATGATTTGTCTGATGTGTAGTATTCTCATCTGAGAAATGCATGTTTGTTTTGTTTACTTCCAGAGGTAGAATATGCATACTATAAAGGCAAGATTGGCTAGGTATTTTGGAAAGTCTTTAATCATGTAGCTATTGTTTGATGATAACTTTATTGTTCCTCAGCTTTACAGTTTACAAAACCTGAATATCTTAATTTATTAGGAATGAATTCATGGTAACCAAATTCACAAGGCATTGACATACAAAGCAGAATGCCATCTTATTAATTTACTTTGAGAAATACAAATACCAAATGTACTGAACACCTGAGTTGCTTCTGGTCAGTTCTTTTTACCAGTAGGAAAATCTACATGGGAAATCATATTAAGATCAGATAATCTCTTGCTGAGCAGAGTGAGAATAAAGACTCTGCTGTGTTTTCTGCTGTTGGAGTATTCAGGTGGCCTAGAATCTTCATGCTTTCTGGTTAGGGCACCCATTCTCTTTTGGAGTTAAAGAAACACTGATATTCTCATTATCCAATGGCCTTTGTCTTATTTCCTATTAGGCTCCAGAACCAAATATTGTGTTACCTCAGGTAAACTTTTCTAAGCTATAGTGTTTTTCTTTTCTTTCTTTTTGCTTTGCTTATATTTTAGGGTGGTTATACCTTATATCTTAATTTCTATAGTCAATTATTTTCATATTATTTTCTAAGCTAAGCAAAAAGATGTGTTGTGCAATGGTTCTTAAATTGCATATCCCTGGGGATATGTGGCAGAATAAAAGAGACAAATCTTCTGAAGTGTCAATTTTACTTTACAATTTTGGGGAAAAGCTTTATTTTCACATTCAAACACGTGTATATATTGTGGCATGACATGGAAACTTTTCTTGATAAAACATGAGACTTAAAAATTATAAGTTATTATAGCCAGAAAGTTTGAACTCTTCCCTTAGATTAAATTTCCTCTGTTTCCATTGGTGGAAAAATTTGGGTGGTGTTGGTATGATAGAAAGAGCAGTAGCATGGCAGTTAAACAGACCTGAATTCTAGTCCTGTCTCTGTTACTAGCTGTTAGATCTTATGTCAAGATGGTCACATTTTTTTTTTAATAGATGACTGGTAAGGAGATCTTAACCCTTGACTTGGTGTTGTCAGCACCATGGTCACCTAGTGAGCTAACTGGCCATCCCTATATGGGATCCAAACCCGTGGCCTTGGTGTTATCAGCACCACACTCTCCCGGGTGAGCCGCGGGCTGGCCCAAGATGGTCACTTCTTAAGACCTTATCTCAGTTTCCTTTTCTGTGAAATAAAGAGTTTGGACCTGATGATCTCTGAAGTTCCTTTAGACTCTAAAGTATCCGTTGGCATTGACTGTTATTAGTGCCCATAATAAAGTGGTGCTTGTTGACCTTGACCTGTGTTTAGAAGCCTGAAACCCTATACCTGTTTATTCTGGTGCTAGATTACTTGGGCCAGTGTTTTCTTTTAGAAGTCAAAATAATTAATTGTTCTCATTCACTTCTCTTTCAGGCTGTGGTGGATTCTGTTTAGGCTGTTAGAAGACCGGGTTACCCAATTGATCTCTTCATGGTAGAAATCATGGAGATGAAGCATAAATCAGAAACAGATACAAAGTAACTTTCATAAACTTTGACAATACATAGCTTCTAGAATATTTGGTTCTCTTCAGATATTTTTTCATTAATTTAATTAGTTACTTTTATTCAACGTCAATCTATTCAATATTAAACATATATTAATTGGGTACTTGCCATGAGCCAGTCACTGTTATAGGTGCTGGGAATGAAGAGTAAACTAAAGAGAATTTGTTTCCCCTAGAAGCATACATTTCTAATTGAAACAGATAGTAAAAAAATAAATAAATAATCGTGTGTGATTTTATAGTGGCCAGGGAAGGCCATTCTGATAAGAAACTAAATTAGAGAACTAAGAGGTCTCTGAAGGAATAAAGGAGCTAAGCCATGTGCATGTCTGGAAGAAGAGTGTTCTAAGCAAAGGGAATAACAGTTGAAAAGTTCCTGAGGCAGAAGTGTGCTTGGGATGTTCCATTGTGCCTGGAGCACAGTGAGAGAAGAAAGTAGTAGGAGAGAGGTAAGAGGGGCCTGATTATGTAGTACCCTGTTGATTTTAGATTTTGCTCTTTTTAATCTTTTCTATTATGAAAAATTCTAAAGGTATATAAATAGAGAGAGAATAGAATAGGGAACTCCCACATAACTGTTACCTATATCAGTTTGCAATATACAGCTAATCTTATTTCAACTAAACCCCTCCTTCCTCCCCCACCCAGACTGGTTTTTTTTGAAGCAAATTCAGTATCCTATTTCACCTGTAAATACTTGATTATCTATAAAATATAAGCCCCCATTTTACTTAAAATATCCACAAAACATTATCACATCTAAAATATTAATAGCTCATTATTATCATCATATATCTGACTTGTATTCCAATTTTAACAATTATCTCAGATTTTTTTCAGTTAGTTTTGTTTGGATTAGGATCCAAACACAATCTACCTACTACATTTGATTGCTGTGTCTTTTAAGGCTTTGTTAGTTTATAGGTTCTCTCTTCCCCTCATTGTTTATCTTGATAATTATTTTGAAGAAGACCGGTTGTTTGTCTTGAAGTGTTTTTGTCTTAAGATTTTTGATACTTATGCCATTTTCCTAATGGTTATAGGACTAGTTAGGTTTTCTACTTATTTTTGGAATCATTTTGGTAAGTAATATTTTCAAAGAATTTGTTGATTTTGTCTAAATATTTGGTATAAAATGTTTATAAATATCCTTTTTGGCATAAAATGTTCATAAAAATTCCGTTTGCAAAAATCTCATAAAAGTATGATAAAAAAAAAAGTAAAAAAAGTTCTTGTTTGCAGGGTCTATAATGATATCCCTGTTTTTCCTGGTGTTATTTATGCCATTTTGTCTTTTTTTGATGAGTTCTGCCAGAGGTTTGTTTGGTTTTTGTTTCATAGTGTCTTTCTCTTTATTATTTTATTTTTTTAACTCTTTTGAGATTTGGGTAGACTTATTTGCTGCATTTATTTTTTGGGATAGCTACGTAAGTCGTTAATTTTCAGCCTTCTTTTGTAATGCAGAATTTAAGGACTTAAATTTTCCTCAAAGTTCTATTCAGCTGCATCACTCAAGTTTTGATATGTTAGTTTTATAATTTTTATTCAGTTTAAAATATTTTCTAATTTCCCTTTGAAGTATGTTTTAAGAAATATTTCAAAATATTTGAGAAAATTTACTTATCTTATTAATGATATGTAGTTTAATTACATTATGGTTAAACAATATGTTCTATGAGATTTAACTCTTTTGAAATTTGTTGAGATTTGCTTCTTATCTTATTAATGATATGTAGTTTAATTACATTATGGTTAAACAATATGTTCTATGAGATTTAACTCTTTTGAAATTTGTTGAGATTTGCTTCTTATCTTATTAATGATATGTAGTTTAATTACATTATGGTTAAACAATATGTTCTATGAGATTTAACTCTTTTGAAATTTGTTGAGATTTGCTTCTTATCTTATTAATGATATGTAGTTTAATTACATTATGGTTAAACAATATGTTCTATGAGATTTAACTCTTTTGAAATTTGTTGAGATTTGCTTTATGGCTCAGTGTATAGTCAATTTTTGGTAATGTTTCATGTCTTGAAAATAATGTAAGCTGCAGTTGTTAGGTACAATTTTATATACACGTCCAGTTGGATCAAGGGATCAGTTGTATTAATCTGGTTGTTCAGACCTTCTATATCCTTACTGGAGTTTTGACTATCTATTGCCAAGAGAGATATGTTAATATCTTCCAATATCATTGTAGATTTGTTTATATTTTCTTATAGTTTTGCTTTATATACTTTGAGACTATCTTATTAGATGCAAACCATTTTTAAAGCATTATATTTTCCTGGTGCATTGAACTTTTGTACCAATATGGAGTGACCATCTTTTCTCTAGTAATGTCTTAAAAGTGTAATTTGTCCTATTGTTGATATAGCTGTTGCACCAGCTTTCTTTTAGTTAGTATTTGCCTGTCATATCTTTGTGCATGTTTTTACAATCTTTCTCTCCTTATGTTTCAGATAATTTATTTGTCAGAGCCAGATAGACAGATTTAAAAATATTAAAGGTGATTATATATATATATATATATATATATATATATAGAAACATTTTTTTTTTCCTTTTTGTCTTTTTTCGTGACCGGTAATGGGATCGCAGCCCTCGGTGTCACGCCCGCACCGCGCTCAACCAGTGAGCGGACCGGTCTCTATATGGGATCCGAACCCTCAGCGGGAGTGCCGCCACGCTCCCAAGCACCGCACTCTACCGAGTGCGCCACCGGGCCGGCCCGATAATATTTATATTTTAACTGGAACATTTAATCCATTACATTTAATACGGTTATGGATATATATGATTTTAAATCTATCACATTGTTTTGGACTTTGTATTTATCCCCACTTTTCAATGTTTAATACTTTTAATCTTCTTTTCAATTTATTGAGTATTTTTGTCATTCCTTTTCCACTCTACTAGGCTGCAAGTATCACACATTTTTTGTAGTGTTTTTTTTTTTTTTTTTTATTATGATCAACCTAGAAATAATACCATAGATGCTTAACTTATAGAAGTCCAAACTTAATCAACACCTTTACCTTCCTTCTAGGTAATATCTCCATTTACTCCCTCCCAACCCTTGTTATTATTGTTATTGTTTTTCAAAATCCCACTTGATACCATTATTATGTTTTATACAATGCTTGTAAAGATTTATCCTCATATTTCCAACTTGATTTGCTCTTTATAGCTTTTTACATTTCAGCCTTCCTTGGGATTACTTTCCTTCTGCCTAAAGTTTCCTTTAGTGATAGTTTGCTCGAGGCATGCTTTCAGTAGTTTGCCTGAAAATGCCTTTATTTCATTTTCATTCTTTGATACTTTCATTGTGTATAGAACTAGGTTGGCAATGATTTTCTTTCAGCTGATTGAAGATATTGTTCTGTGAAGAGGGTCTCCTATTAGACTCTCCACTTTGTGTGAGCCCTGGCTTTTAATTCTGTCCTCTTCTCATTTTGAAGTCATTGAATTCAAAGTTCAGATTTGCGTGGATTGTCAAATGACTTTAGGATAAAAGTACCTGCATTTCTCTACTTACCTCTTGGGGTTTCTGTCTTATTTTCAGTTTTGGCACAGTAGTTTTTTACTATCTTCTAGCTCTTTAATGTTGTTAAGGTCTTTGTTTTCAACCCAGAATTTTGGTTGTTTTGGCATTAGGTTTGGTCAAAATTAGTCTACCATTGCTAAGGCTAACAAGCTCTTTATTTATATTCCAGAAGAATATCTGTGGTTGTTGTATGGACAGTACACTGTAGAGCAAGTTGGGAGATGAGGGAGGTGCAAGGACAGAAACAGGAGACCTGTTGTTATAGTACAGGTGAGAAATGAGAATGGTTTAGATCAAGGGTACACTTAGAAGGAAGGGGCAATAGGATTTGTTGATGGTTGGACATGAAATGTGACATAAACTGAGGAGTCAAGGATGTATCTTCGGTTTTTGCATGATCAGCTGGAAAAGTGGAGGTGCCATTTCTTGGGATGGAGAAGACTGTGAGGAGCAGGTTTGGGGAAATAAGTCAGGTGTTCAATTTGGGCAATGTTATGTTTCAGATGCCTGTTAGGCATCCATGTAGGGATGTTGAGTAGGGAGTTGGAGAGATGTGCCTGGAGTTTATAGTAGAGGTCTGGACTGGAAATATTTATCTGAGAGTTATCAGTGTATAGATGATCCAAAGCTATGAAACTTAATGAGCTCATCTGGGAAGTGATTATACATAGAGAAAAAATGAAGTTTAAGGATGAGCCCTGAGAACTCCAATATGTAGAGTCTGAGAAGATGAGGAGCAGACTGAGAAGGGGAGGTGGTGGTCAATGTGGTAGGAAAGACAAGAGAGAGTAGTACCCCAGAAGCCAAGAGAAGAAAATGTTTCAAAAAGGAGAGAATAATCAACTGTGCCATGTTCTGCTGAAAGGTTGAGTAAATTGTGAACTGAGAATTGATTGCTATATTTGGAAAACATTTAGTTTTTTGGTGGCTTTAATGAGAGTTAATTCAGTGAAGAGGTGGAAATGAAAATCAGATTGAAGGTGGGCTCAAGAGAGAATGGTAAAGGAAGAAGTAGGAATGCAAATGTAGACAACTCAAGAAGAGTTTAGCTGTAAAGAGAACAGAGGAGTGGGGCAGAAGCTAGAAGGAAATGTGGGAATGGAGCTGAGGGAGAAGAGCTCTTTGTTTTAAGGCTGAGAATTATTACAGGAAGTTTGTATGCTGATGAGGATGCTCCTACACTCAAGAAGAATTGATATGGGGGAGTAGGGGAGAATACAGGAGCAGAGAGGGAAAATAGAACTTAGTAAACAAGTAGAGGAGTCATTAACCTTAGAGAGGAGCATGGACAATTCATTCCTAGTAGCAGTAGGAAGTTCAGGTTCAAGTGCAGGTGGGTTAATAAGAGGTAGTGATGGGACAATGGTTCTATTTTCCTGAAGGAGTAAGGTCATTTGTTGAGAGAAAGGAAGAAGAGTGACAGAGGCTTGAAAAGTGAAGAATATTAAACATGTAGTTTGCTTGGTTCTTCTAAATAAAATGTCTTCACACTCAGTTAAGAGTTGGAATAATAATCTAGTTAGATTCAAATTTTGAAAACATAATTATGTGAAACAATTAAAAAATATTTCTTTAGTGTATAACACATTGGTTGTAAAAGATTCATAAGTAGAAATGCCATTCCCTGGGCTGGCCTGGTGGTGCACTGGAGAGTGCGCCGCTTGGGAGTATGGCGGCGCTCCCGCCGAGGGTTTGGATCCCGTATGGAGACCGGTTCGCTCACTGGCTGAGCGCGGTGCGGGCGCAACACCAAGGGTTGCGATCCCGTTGCCGGTCCCCGGTACGGGCGCAACACTGAGGGTTGTGATCCTGTTGCCGGTCCCCGGTACGGGCACGACACCGAGGGTTGCGATCCCGTTACCAGTCAGTAAAAAAGATAAAAAGGAAAAAAAAAAAAAAAGAAATGCCATTCCCTAAATATGCGTAAATAAATTCCACAAAGTATAAAAATATTTACTCTTGAAAGAATATTTGGAAAACAAGAAAATAAGCACCGTCCCCCATCCCCCCCACCAATCATCTATAGTTCTGTCACCCAAGCATAATGCTACTCTTAGGTTTCTTCTGTTTTTCCTTTTTAATGCCAAGATGCTTAGTTTTTAAAAGAATAGTTATAATCATGCATTATGTACTATTTGTCATTCTGTGCTGTATTAGTCCGTTTTTGTTGCTTATAACAAATTATCTGGAACTGGGTAATTTATAAGAAAAAATGTATTGCTTACAGTTTCTGAAGCTGGGAAGTCCAAAGTCCATCTGGTGGTGGCGATAGTGACCCAGGGGTCTCACATTGCAAGATGGTGGAAACAGAGAGAGCAGAGAGAGAGAGAGACAGATCTCATCTTTTAAAGCCATCAGAGCCATGCCCTGACCACCATTTTTAATCCATTCACTACTGCAAGGTCCTACAATCCAATCACCTCTTCAAGGTTCCACCTTTCAGTTACCAAAATAGGATTTCCCACCCTCTTAACAGTCACTGTGGGGGCCAAATTTCTAATATGTAAAACTTGGGAACACAATTTAAGCTTCAATGAGTTTTGGGGGGACATAATTCAATCCACTACATGTGCTTATACTGTAAATATTTTTCCATGTAATTAATAGTTTTATGACTATTAAATAATTGAGTCATTATTTGCTAAACAATACCCTATTGTTGGACATTTAGGTTAAGAATTTTTAGTTGTTTGGGGCTGGCCCATGACTCACTCGGGAGAGTGTGGTGCTGATAACACCAAGGTCACGGGTTCAGATCCCATATAGGGATGGCCAGTTAGGTCACTGGGTGAGTATGGTGCTGACAACACCAAGTCAAGGGTTAAGATCCCCTTACCGGCCATCTTTTTTTTTAAAAAAAGAAGTGTTTTCAGGATTTTGCAGGTTTAATAGAAATTTAGTTTTAGAAATTATAAATATATTAATAATTTATAACAAAAAACCAAAAAACCCCTCAAAAAGCCCAACAATTTTTAGTTGTTCCGTATAATTATTTTGAACAAATGTTCCTAAGAAACTCATTGTTTACCTACTTTTTATTACTTAAAAAAAAATTTTTTTTGGCAGCTGGCCAGTACTGGGTGTCCGGAACCATAGAGCCCGGCTGTTGCCTAAGAGCCTGCCTGCCTGTCCGGAGCCAAAGAGCCCGCCCAGCTATTGCCTCGAGGCCTCAGAGCCTTGTTTGCTGTTATCTTCCGTCCCTCCCCCTCCTGTGCACTATGGGTGTAGGTAACTTTACAACTTGCCATAGATAATGGGAATTTTCCATTTACCAGAACAACCCACCCTGTGGTTTTCTCAGTAAACCATCTGCATACTTAATTATCTGCTTATTCCCTCCTGCTGTCTATATAAACTGTGACCTTCTGGCTAATAAACGAGACTTGATCAGAATACTGTCTTGTCTTCATTTCTCATGTCCCTTGTTCCATCCCATTCCCACTCCCCCCTCCAGGGTCTGTGTTGAATATCCCGCGGGTCGGGACATTGGGATCTAAACCCTTGACCTTGGTGTTATAACATCACGTTCTAACCAGCTGCACTAACCGGCCAGTCTCCTACCTTTTATTACTTGATCAGCTGTGTCATATTTTGATACTCATAACTTAGAGGATAAATCTGTTTTGACTTCATTGTGACTTCACAGTCACACTGTGTTAAAATAGATTCTCTTTCTTAATTGTATTAATTATTGTGTATGTTAGGTTTAAAGTTGGGGCAAGGGAACGTGGCCCTGGCAGTTTTATTGCAACATTTAAAAGCATAATTCTAATTTTATATCAAAGTTTAGAATGTATATTCAAAGTAAGGAACAGCACATATTTTTAATAGGTTGATCAGAGGATTAGTTTTGGATCGTGGTGCCCATTATCCAGATACGAAGAAGTGAGTAGAAGATGTATTTATCATCATTTGCCATGTATCACTGAATATGAGAAAACGTATGTGTTAGTTTCTCTTTATAACTTTTGAAGTTGTTATTTCAAAAAGTGCTTTTTAATTTTTTTCTGTCTTCCAGATGTGTAGTGTAGACTCCTTCTACTTTTTCTTCTTTTTTTTCCCTGCCTTTAGTAGCTTGTTTTTATTAATTTTTTAGAGAGGTGAACTCTGGTTTTTTTTTTTTTTTTATAAGACTGCAGAAGAAAAAGAGAAATTGGTAAAAGCTGAAAGAAAATTTATTGAAGATAGAGCACAAAAAATAAAAGACCTGAAAGACAAAGTTTGTGCTCAGTCCAGTAAAGAATTTGTTGTCATTAATCAAAAGGTGAGAAAGAAAGTTTAGATTTTATATATTTGCAGATGGTCTTCAGCATTTCTTAAAGTGTGGTCTGTGGACCCCTAGGAGTCCCTAAGTCCCGTTTAGGGAGTCTGGGCGGTGAAAACTATTTTCATCATAATAATACTGTAAACATTGTGTTGACATTTATAATGATGATGTAAAAGCAATAGTATAGTGATTAACAAATATTATTTTTGGTATTATGTAACCATGAAATGTGTCAACGTTTGGAAACTTTGCCTCAGTGAACGAATATTTACTAAACAACTAAAAAAATGTATGATTTTACAGAATCATGTATGGATAAATAATCCATTCAAAGTATGAGATAGATCAGTGGATTTTAACATGAGAGAATATGAAAAGTTAAGTGATATGGTTCCATGTTCCATATTCCACATTGAAATTAACCTTTGAGAAACTACTACTTGTTGAGTTTTGGTATATTATCAAAGAGGAATATCCAGTTACCTGAAAAGGCTATGAAAATATTTCTCCTTTCTAATGTTTGTGTGACTCAAGATTTTCTTCATATATTTGAACCAAAACAACATATCATACCAAATTGAATGCAGAAGAAGGTAGGAGAATCCACCTGTCTTCTATTAAGACAGACATTAAAGAGATTTGCAAAAAACACTATTACTGCTCTTCTATATATGTTTTTGTTTTGGAAAGTATAGTAAATTTTCATTAAAAATGTTATAACACATGGATTTATTATTATTTTAAACAGATTAATATTTTAAAATTTTCTGTTTTAATTAAAACATTTTTATTGAATCAAAATTGATTATACATATTTTTGGGGTTCAACATTGAGATATGTTGATCAAATCAATATTACTAGCATATATGTTGTTACAATTCATAATTATTCTTTATGCCCCTTGTCTAATCTCTCCCCATCCCCCTCGCCCTCCCCCTTCCCCCTCTAATTACCCTAGATTTCTTCTCTCCTTCCGAAGGAAAAATGGTTACTCTGTTCATTTGTTGCCTAGATGATATGTCCAATGCTTAGAGGTGTGATCAGGTCCCCCAATATTATCATAGAGCAGATGCTTCTTCTGTCACCCTGAAACGGGCTTTGTGGAGAGAGACCTCCTCTCTTTTCTTTATCTTTACTGGTGATTCTCCTTGTGTCAATTCACTCCAGTGGCTGGCGGACCATCTTCTTGAAGGTTGTGGCATCTAGCCACTTTCATGGCAGCCATGATTATTGTGGTGGCTGTGGTGGGCCACCAACATGGAGGTGATATTTTTGGCATGCTCCTTGGTGCTGGTGGTGTGCCTGGTTGTGTGTGTGTGGGGGGTGTCTGGTCCCAGGCTCCATGCCCTGGCCAGGCCCCTGAGGTGCTGGTGATGTGAGTGGTTGTGGGCGGGGGTCTGGTCCCTGCCTCCATGCTTCATGTTCCCTGGCATGCCCTAAGGCACTGGTGGTGTTCCTGGGCCGGAACTAATTTTTTGTCCTTTGCTTACTTCTAAAATGGGGGAACTTCCTGTGGGAACCAGTACTTGAGCTGTGTGGTTGAGCTAAATTGCTGCTTTGCTGCTGTTTCCCTAGGGAAGGCTTTTTGTGCTGCTCAGGGTTTAATGGTTGACCTTATAGGTACTTCTGGCTCTCCAGAGACCTGGTATACCTGGATTGTGTAAGAACTCTGATCTGGGACCAGTCTCCTCTGCATGGTCCTGCACTGATTGGGGGGCAGATTGGCTGTCCTTTCTGTGTCCCAGCATTCTCCTGGTGGGCCTGTCTCCCCCACTGCCCCTGCTCCAAACACTTCCCATAGGGCAGGCCCTGTGCCGGTCCCTTGCAATGACTCACTGGCCTCTAAATGGCTCCCCTGTTTCAGCTGTTCTGGCTCCTCTCTCCTGTGTGGGTCCATGGGAACCCTATTAGTAGTCTTGCTGTCCTGGGGACCACGAAGGCCCTCTTCTCCTCTGTCGCCTCCAAGTAACTCCGTCTGAAGGGCATATCTGCGGCTTCTGCCGGCTCCTGCTCCATGTGCTCAGCAGTTGCAGCCTTAAAGTGACTGTGGCCCAAGATGCTCCGAGCAGTTTTTTCTTTCTCTCATCATGGTTTCTCCTGCCTTTATGAACTCCGTAAGTCTCTCCTCCTCTTCGCCTGAGCTCCAGCGGCCCCAGCTTGGCTGATGTTATATTTTTATAGTTGTAAATTGGTTGATTTGTGGGAGAGAGTGACGCTGGGGACTGTCTATTCCACTATCATGACCAGAACCCTCAGTTTTTTTTTGTTTTTTTTTTTAAAAGATGACCGGTAAGGGGATCTTAACCCTTGACTTGGTGTTGTCAGCACCATGCTCACCCAGTGAGCGAACGGGCCATCCCTATATGGGATCCAAACCCATGGCCTTGGTGTTATCAGCACCGCACTCTACCGAGTGAGCCACAGGCCGGCCCCTGGAACCCTCAGTTTTAATTTATAATATGATAAGTATAGATATGGCTCACATAAACAAAAGCACTTTGAGTTCTTAACTTTTTTTTTTTTTTTTAGTTTCTGCACTTATTAGTGTAACATCTTGTATACTATCTGAGAACTGAATAATAACTAGGTTTTGGGAATAGGGAGACAGAGTGAGAGCTTGTTACATCAGCACTTGGGGCAGTAAGTGATAGTTACCCTCAAGGGGCAACCTGATGACTGCAAGGAATGGATAGAGTAAGCTCTGTACTCCATCTCCTTGTACCAAAAATGCATTTAATATTGAATCCTCAAATAGAGGACATTTCAGATATTACAGTGATAAGAGCAGATACTATATGTAATCTCAGCCAAAGGGCCAAGAAGCAATGTTGATAATTTTTAAGAATGTGCAGTGGTAGTGAGACCAAAAAGTTTGAGAAATACTTGTTTAACCTGTGCTTATAACTTTTACATTAATTCGATTATAGGGAATTGATCCATTTTCCTTAGATGCTCTTGCAAAACATGGAATAATAGCTCTTCACAGAGCAAAAAGAAGAAATATGGTAAGGTAAGCTTATAGATAATTATGTACCCAAAGTTTCTAAGCAGATTAAATTGAAATTATCTCATGTGTATTTCTTTTAGCTTGTATGTAAATATCATTAAGCATAGTAGTAGCATATAAATTCTGAATTTTGTTCTTAGTTTCCATAAATAATCGAACTGTCAAAAATCAAGGCTGTTAGGGCCGGCCCGGTGGCGCACTGCTACAGTGCGCCGCTTGGGAGCGCGGTGGCGCTCCCGCCGATGGTTCGGATCCCACATACAGACCGGCCACTCACTGGCTGAGCGAGGTGCGGGAGCAACACTGAGGGTTGCGATTCCGTTGCCGGTCCCGGTCCGGTACGGGCGTGACACTGAGGGTTGTGATCCGTTGCCGGTCACGAAAAAAGAGACAAAAAGGAAAATAAATAAATAAATAAATAAATAAAAAATCAAGGCTGTTAACATACCTCAGAGCTTTGTTGAAGTACAAGGAAAATTTTCACCATCTTAAAACATATTTTTAAAATAATACAGTACTGCATGATCTCACTTATATGTGGAATGGAAAAAAGTTGAATTTATATAAGTAGATAGTAGCATGGTGGTTACCAGGGGCTGGGACAGTGAGACAGGGGAGATGGTGTGGGGAAATGTTGGTTAAAGGTTACAAAATTTTGATTCAATAAGAGGAATGAGTTCAAGAGAGCTATTGTACAACATGGTGACTATTGTTAATAACAATATAGTATATTCTTCAGAAATGTTGAGAGTAGATTTTAAGTGTTCTCACTACAAAAATAACTATGTAAGGGTAATGCATATGTTAATTAGCTTGATTTAGCCATTTCACTATGTGTATGCATTTGAAAATATCATGTTGTACATGATAAATATATACAATTTTATTTGCCAATTAAAAAAATAAAATAAAACAAAACCCCCAAATAACAATATAAACAGTGACATTATAGTCTTCTGTGTTAGATATCTTTTCACCTTTAAGAAATTAGTCTTTATGTTTTCCATAACCAAAGCTACTGTGACAAATATGTAATTTCAGACTCTCTCTTGCTTGTGGTGGATTGTCTGTGAATTCTCCTGGAAATCTCACTGTAGATTCCTTGGGACATGCTCGTCTTACATATGAGTATACATTACTGAGTATTTCTATGAACAGGGGTTATAAAGTAAAACTAAGCCTTTTAAAAATTTATTTATTATTATTATTATTTTTTACATTGTAAGATGTTGCAGAGCAGTTGGGATGGAGGGGGAGAGAAGAAGGGTGAGGGGGATAGGATGGGATGACAGGAAGGGGTGAGGGGGCCATGGTTGAGGCCTGTGGCACCCCCCGTTATTCCAGTAGAGGAGCCCAGGGGGCTTCCGTTGGGCAGCTTGGCCATGGCTAGGCTGGACATGGACGTCAGGGGAACATGGCTGAGGCCCTTGGTCCCCCACCATCCCCACTTGGGAGCCTGGAGTACTTCTGGCAGAGGCCTGGTGGTTGTGGCTGGGCTGGATACAGATGTTGGGAGGGCATGGCTGAGGTTTTTGGCCCCCCACCACCTTGTCTCAGGAGCCTGGGGTGCTTCCTGCAGTGGCCTGGTGTTTGTCACTGGGCTGGATGCAGATGTTGGGGGGGTGGTGGCTAAGGCCCTTGGCCCCCCCACCCTAAGTCATTTTTTAAAAAAAACTAAACCTTTTAATTCATGTTTTAAATTTTGAGATCTAACTAATCCATAGGAAAGATTTTATAATTTATTTACCTAAATATTTGTTAAGAATTCAACTATAGGGGCCGGCCTGTGCCTCACTCGGGAGAGTGTGGTGCTGATAACACCAAGGCCACGGGTTTGGATCCCTATATAGGGATGGCTGGTTAGGTCACTTGGGAGAAAGTGGTGCTGACAACACTGAGTCAAGGGTTAAGATTCCCTTACCGGTCATCTTTAAAAAAAAAAAAAGAATTCGAATATAACTTAACTACTTTTAAATATATCTTTAGTTGTACTAGATAAGGAAAATTCATGTGAAGATTAGAATTTTAATGTAAACTAGGTCTTGATTTCATAGTGACATTAAATACAGTGTATTAAAGTTTGTCATCTTGCGTCATTTTTTTTTTTTTTTTTTTTTTTAAAGATGACCGGTAAGGGAATCTTAACCCTTGACTCAGTGTTGTCAGCACCACTTTCTCCCAAGTGACCTAACCAGCCATCCCTATATAGGGATCCAAACCCGTGGCCTTGGTGTTATCAGCACCACACTCTCCCGAGTGAGGCACAGGCCGGCCCCTATAGTTGAATTCTTAACAAATATTTAGGTAAATAAATTATAAAATCTTTCCTATGGATTAGTTAGATCTCAAAATTTAAAACATGAATTAAAAGGTTTAGTTTTTTTTAAAAAATGACTTAGGGTGGGGGGGCCAAGGGCCTTAGCCACCACCCCCCCAACATCTGCATCCAGCCCAGTGACAAACACCAGGCCACTGCAGGAAGCACCCCAGGCTCCTGAGACAAGGTGGTGGGTGTCATTCTTTAGGGTGAAGAAAAATTCACTTTTATCGAGGACTGTGTTAACCCTCACTCTGTCACCATGTTGGTTAGAGGACCAAATAAGCATACTCTCACAGAAATCAAGGATGCCATAAGAGATGGACTTTGTGCCATCAAAAATGCCATTGATGATGGTAAGCTCTCTTTTAGTGATGAATATCAACTCACATTTTTTTTTAAGTTTTAATAAATCTGTCATGGTATATATGGTAAATGATATGAATGATTACTGTTTTCTCATTTCACTTTGGACAATTGGTATTTCAGATTATAAAGGTTTTCCCCCCGGACTATTCTTAATAGTATGTTACCCTTTTAATTAACTTCTGTTTATGAAATAAAAAAGCACTTAATTTAATGTTATTATGTCATTTTTTATTTTCAGGAATTTAATTTTAAAACCATGAAAAAGCTTTTTTTTTTTTTTTTTTTTTAAAAGATGTGTGGTGGGGGGGGTTCAACCCTTGACTTGGTGTTGTCAGCACCAGGCTCAGCCAGTGAGCCAACCGGCCATCCCTATATGGGATCCGAACCCGTGGCCTTGGTGTTATCAGCACCGCACTCTACCGAGTGAGCCACAGGCCGGCCCAAAACCATGAAAAAGCTTTTACAGCTTAGAACTCATTCCCTCAGGTGCAGTGTAATTTTAAGAAAGATTAGGAAGGAAAATTAACATTTATTATTTATTGATTGTTTATAACCAACCTCCTTCTCAAAGGAGTTAGAGTAGATAATTCAATAAAAACACATATATTTAAAATAGAATAATAGGCACATGAAAAGATGCTCAACATCATTAGTCACTAGGGAAATGAAAATCAAAATGACAAAGAGATATCATTTCACAACCTAGGATGACTATAACAAAAAAGCTGGACAATAATAAGTTTTGTTGAAGATGTGGAGAAATTGGAATCCTAATGCATTGCTGGTGAACTGTTGGAAAACAGGCAGCTCCTGAAAAAGTTCAACATGGAGTTACTATGTGAACCAGCAAATCCACTATTGGGTATAGACACAAGAAAGTTGAAAACATATAACATATAAACACAAAACATATAAACACAAATTTATACACTAATGTTCATTGCAGCATTATTCATTATAGCCAAACAGTGGAAACAATCCACATATCCATTAGCTGGTGAATGGATAAACAAAATGTGGTATATCCATATGATGGAGTATTTTTCAACCACAAAAAATAAAAAAGTACTAATATATATTACAACGTGGATGAACTTTGAAAACATCATATTAAGTCAAAGAATCCAGACACAGAAGGCCACATATTATATGATTATATTTACATGAAAAGTCCAGGAAGTCTGGTGGACTTCATGAAGTCTGCACCCAGTCCTACTTCCTGAAGTGTTTCTCCTATGTTTTCTTTAAGAAGTTTTATTGTTTCAGGGTGTATATTTAATTCTTTAATCCATTTTGAGTTGATTTTAGTATATG
>NW_007726923.1:442573-482509 GCF_000696425.1 Galeopterus variegatus
GTTGAATAGGAGTGGTGAGAGTGGGCATCGTTGTCTAGTTTCTGTTCTTAAAGGAAAAGCTTTTAGCTTTTCCCAATTCAAGATGATATTGGCAGTGGGTTTATCATATATGGTTTTAATTATGTTGAGATACTTTCCATCTATACCTAACTTATAGAAAGTCTTTATAATGAATGAGTGTTGAATTTTATCAAATGCTTTTTCAGAATCTGTAGAGATGATCTTATGGTCCTTGTGTTTGATTTTATTGATATGGTGTATTACATTTATTGATTTGTGTATGTTGAACCAACCTTGCATCCCTGGGATGAATCCCACTTGATCATGGTGTATAATTTTGCATATGAGTTACTGTATTCTGTTAGCTAGTATTTTATTGAGGATTTTTGCATATATATTCATCAAGGATATTGGCCTATAGTTTTCTTTTTTAGTTGCATCTTTACCTGGTTTTGGCATCAGGGTGATATTTGCTTCATAGAATGAGTTTGGGAGAATTGCCTCTGTTTTGATCTTTTGGAATAGTTTGTAGAGAATTGGTGTCAATTCCTCTTTGAATGTTTGGTAAAATTCTACTGTGAATCCATCTGGTCCTGGGGTTTTCTTCGTTGGGAGCCTTTTGATAACAGCTTCAGTCTTTTATTGTTTTTGGTCTGTTCAGATTTTCTACATCTTCTTGGCTCAGTTTTGGTAGCTTGTGTGTGTCCAGAAATTTATCCATTTCCTCCAGATTTTCAAATTTCTTGGCATATAGTTGTTTATAGTAGTCTCAAACGATTCCTTGTATTTCAGATGTATCAGTTGTAATATCACATTTTTCATTTCTAATTTTTATTATTTGGATATTCTCTTTTTTAGTTAGCCATGCTAATGGTTTGTCAAATTTACTTATCTTTTCAAAAAACCAAGTTTTTGATTCATTGATCTTTTGTATTGTTTTTTGGGTTTCAATTTCATTAAATTCTGCTCTGATCTTAATGATTTCTTTCCATTTTCTAACTTTGGGTTTGGATTGTTCTTGTTTTTCTAGTTCTTTAAGGTGAAGTATTAGGTTGTTCACTTGCCATCTTTCCATTCTTCTGAAGTAAGAATTTAATGTGATAAATTTACCCTTTAGTACTGCTTTTGTAGTATCCCATGGGTTTTGGTATGATGCATCATTGTTTTCATTAGTTTCAATAAATTTTTTGATTTCCTGTTTGATATCTTCTTGGACCCATATGTCATTAAGTAGAATGCTGTTTAATTTCCATGTGATTGTATAGTTTCCAGAATTTCATTTGTTATTGATTTCTAATTTTAATCCATTGTGGTCTGAGAAAATACATGGGATAATTCCAATTTTTTTGAATTTGTTGAGACTTGATTTGTGACCTAATATGTGATCTATCCTGGAGAATGATCCATGTGCTGATGAGAAGAATGAATATTCTGAGGTTGTTGGATGTGTCTTCTTGATGGATCAATCCTTTTATCATTATGTAGTGGCCCTCATTTTCTCTTTTTATGGTTATTAGTTTAAAGTCTATTTTATCAGATATAAGAATAGCTACTCCAGCTCGTTTTTCATTTTTGTTTGCATGGTAAATCTTTTTCCATCCTTTCACTCTTAGACTTTGTGAGTCTTTATGGGTGAGGTGGGTCTCTTGAAGGCAGCATATAGTTGAGTCCTCCTTTTTAATTCAGTCAGCCAGTCTGTGTCTTTTGACTGGGGAATTTAAGCCTTTTACATTAAGAGTTGTTATTGAAAAGTGTTGATTTACTCCTATCATTTTATTGATTTTTCTTTGGATATCTTAAGTGTCTTTTGTTCCTTTCTTTCTGATTTACGGTTTGTTTTCTGTATGTGTTGGTTCCTTGGGTTGTAGATAAACTTATTTTTTTTCTCTTCATTGTTGCCATTTTAATTTTACTAGTGGGTCTTGATTTTTCTTGAGTTTTTATGGAAGTGGTAGTTATTTTTCAGGTACCAAACCCAGTACTCCCTTGAGAATTTTGTATGGGTGGTTGGGTGGTAGTGAACTCCCGCAGTTTTTGTTTGTCTGAGAAATATACTATTTGCCCTTCATTTCAGAAGGATAGACTTGCGGGGTAGAGTATTCTTGGCTGGCAATCTCTGTCTTTTAGTATTTTGAATATATCATCCCATTCCTTTCTGGCTTTTAGGGTTTGGGATGAAAAGTCTGATGTTAGTCTGATTGGGGCTCCCTTATAGGTCATTTTACACTTTTCTCTTGCAACTTTTAAGATTCTGTCTTTGTCTTTGAGTTTTGCCAATTTGACTATAACATGTCTTGGAGAAGACTTTTTTGGGTTGAATACGTTTGGGGATCTTTGAGCTTCCTGAATATGAAGATCTGTGTCTTTTCCTATACCTGGGAAGTTTTCTGCTACTATTTTGTTGAATATGTTTTCAATGCAATCTCCTTTTTCCATGCCTTCTGGAATACCCATGACTCAGATATTTTGAACACTTAATGTTATCTGATCTCTCCCTTAGATTTTCTTCAATGTTTTTAATTCTTTTTTCTTTTTGTCTGCCTGTGTTATTTCAAACAGCCCATCTTCAAGGTCCAAAGTTCTCTCTTCTGCTACTGCAAGCCTGCTGGTTAAACTCTCTGTTGTGTTTTTTTATTTCGTTGAATGAATTCTTCAGCTCGGCAAGCTCTGCTACATTCTTTTTCAGGGCACTGATTTCCTTGTACATTTCTTCTTCAGGTCCTGTGTACTTTTCCTTGTTTCATTGTGTTGTCTAGCTGAGTTTTGTTGTATCTCATTTAGTTTCCTTAGAATTATCACTCAAAATTCCTTGTCAGACATTTCAAGGGCTTCTTGTTCTATAGGATCTAGAGCTCAAGAGTTATTACCCTTTGGTGGTGTATCTCTTGATTTTTCATATTTCTGGTATCTTTCCTTTGATGTTTAGCCACTGTGGCAGAGGATTTTATGGTCCACTGGTTTGACACTGTTGTCTGGCTAGGATGCTGCTGGGGCTGCCAATTTGGTACGGCTGCTTCAGTGTCTGCTCGGTTGCCCAGTAGTGTCTCAGGTGCGTGGTCGTCTTGGGTCTTGGGCCTCTCTGGGGAGGCGCCTCTCTGGTCAGCATGCACTCGGCTGGGCTAGGGATGCAGCTGGGGGCGGTGGCAAGGCCTACCTGCTGGGTTGTGCGCTGGCATCGCAGGGCGTGTATTCTCTGTGGATCTTGGGCCTCTGTGGCTGGGCACACTCGGCCAGACTGGGGATGGAGTTGGGTGGCGGTGGTGAGGCCTGCCTGCTGGGTCATGCAATGGCCCTGCAGGGCACATGGTCTCCGCAGATCTTTGGCTGCTCTGGCTAGGCACCCTCTGATCGGCACGCACTCAGCGGGGCTGGGGATGGAGTCCTACTTAGGTATTTTTTTTTTTTTTTTTAAAGATGACCGGTAAGGGGATCTCAACCCTTGGCTTGGTGTTGTCAGCACCACGCTCAGCCAGTGAGCAAACCGGCCATCCCTATATAGGATCCGAACCCGTGGCCTTGGTGTTATCAGCACCGCACTCTACCGAGTGAGCCACGGGCCGTCCTCCACTTAGATATTTTTTAAAAAACAATTTTATTGAGGTATCATGACAATGAACTGCACAAATTTTCATTGTACACCCATAACCAACATCTTAATCAAGATATTGAACATATCCATTAGCCCCCAAAATTTCCTCCATGCCCCTTGGTAATTCTTCCCTCCTGCCTCTCCTCATGCCATCCTATCCCCAGGCAACCACTGATCTGCTTTCTGTCATTGGAGATGAGTTTGCATTTTCTAACATTTTGTATGAATGGAATAATACATTATGTACTCTTTTTTTGGTCTGGATTCTTTTACATAGAGATTATTATTTTGAAATTCATTGATGTTATTATATCTATCAATAGTTGATTCTGTTTTTATTGCCAAATAGTATTCCATTGTGTGAATATAGTAGTCTTCTCTTATCCTCTGGGGGTACATTCCAGGTTCCCCAGTGGATACTTGAAACCACGGCTAGTACCCAACCCTATATGTACTATGTTTTTTTCCATACATGCATACCTATGATAAAGTTAAATTTATAATTTAGGTACAGTAAGAGATTAACAATAATAACTAATAATAAAATAGAATTATAATAATATACTGTAATAAAAGGTTTTTTTTTTTTAAATAGATGACCGGTAAGGGGATCTTAACCCTTGACTAGGTGTTGTCAGCACCATGCTCACTCAGTGAGCTAACCAGCCATCCCTATATGGAATCCGAACCTGTGGCCTTGGTGTTATTAGCACCACACTCTCCTGAGTGAGCCACGGGCCGGCCCAATTTGCAGTTTTCTAATGATCATTGATGTTGAGCATCTTTTTATGTGATTATTTGCTATCCATATGTGAGGGGTCTTCAGAAAGTTCATGGAAATATCATATGAACTTTTTTTTTAAAAAAGATGATTGGTAAGGGGATCTTAACCCTTGACTTGGTGTTGTCACCACCACGCTTTCCCAAGTGAGCTAACCGGCCATCCCTATACAGGGATCAGAACCCTTGGCTTTGGTGTTATCAGCACCACACTCTCCCAAGTGAGCCATGGGCCTGCCCTTTGTATGAACTTTTAATTCCATTTTTCCACGAACCTTTTGAAGCACCATTGTATCTTTGGTGAAGTTTCTGTTCAGATCTTTTGGCCTTTAAAAAAACTGGGTTGTTTTCTTACTGTTGAGTTTGAGAGTTCTTTGTATATTCTGGATACAAGCACTTTTTCACATATGTGATCTGCAGATTTTTCTTCTTCTCTGTGGCTTATTCTGTTATTCTCTTAACAGTGTCTTTCAAAGAGTTCTTAATTTTGATGAAGCTGAATTTATTAATTTTTCTTTCTTGGATTATGCTTTTGGTGTGGTATCTAAGAAATCTTTAGCTAACCTAGGGTTACAAAAATTTTCTTCTATGTTTTCTTCTAGAAGCATTATAGTCTTAAGTTTTACGTTTAGGTATATGGTTCATTTTAAGTTAATTTTTGCATATGGTGCAAGGTATGGATCCAACTTCATTTTTTCATATATAGGTATCAAATTGTTTCAGCCTTGTTTCACCACTATCAAAAATCATTTGTTCATATTTGTGTGGTTCTATTTCTGTGCTCTTTATTCTGTTCCACTGATCTATTTGTCATAATGTTAATACCATACTGTCTTGATTGCTATAGCCTTGTAAGTCTTGATATTAGTGGTGTTAATCCTCACATTTTGTTCTTTTTTAGGTTATTTTGATTATTCTAAGTTCTTTGCATTTCCATATGATTTTAGAATCAGCTTGTCAATTTCTACCAAGAGGGCTGCTGGGATTTGGATTGGAACTTCATTTAATCTTTAGATCAATTTGGGGATAATCATGATCTTAATATTGCATATTGTAACTCATGAACATGATGTATTTCTCCATTTATTTTGGGCCCTCTTGAATCTGTCTCAGCAATATTCTGTAGTTTTTTGTATATGAGTCTCAGACACTTTTTCAAATCAGTTTTATCCCCATGTATTTCATATATTTTGATGCTATTGTATATGGTATTTTTTTTTTTTTTTTTTTAAAGATGACCGGTAAGGGGATCTCAACCCTTGGCTTGGTGTTGTCAGCACCACGCTCAGCCAGTGAGCAAACCGGCCATCCCTATATAGGATCCGAACCCGCGGCCTTGGTGTTATCAGCACCACACTCTACTGAGTGAGCCACGGGCCGGCCCTGTATATGGTATTTTAAAAGTTTTGGTTTCTGATTGTTAGCTGCTAGCATATAGAAATATAGTTGATTTTGGTATATTGATCTTGAATTCTCCAACTTTGCTAAACTCACTTATTAGTTCTAGTAGCTTTATTACAGATTTTGTTGAATTGTCTATATAAATGGTCATGTTATCTCCTTATAAAGACAGATCTACTTTTCCTTTCTAATCTGGATCTTTTATTTCTTTTTCCCCTTATTTCATGTGTTAGAACCTCTAATACAGTGTTGAATAGAAATGATGAGAGTAGTGGATGTCCTTTCTTTGTTCTTCATCTCATGGGAAAAGTATTTAGTCTTTCTCCATTATGTATGACATTAACTGTAGTTTATATCAGGTTGAGGAAATTCTCTTCTATGCCCAGTTTGGTGAGACTTTTTTTTTAAAAAAAAATAAAGAATAGGTGTTGGATTTTTCAAATACTTTTTCTGCATCTACTGAGATGATCATGAGCTAAATCTGGTTTGCTGCCTGTTTTTGGTGGTTTTATTGGAACACAGCCATAAGCCATTTGTTTATGTATTGTCTGTGGCTATTTTTGTGCTACAGTGGCAGAGTTGAATAGTTGGAAAGTAAATGGTGTGGCCCACAGAGCTTAAACTATTTATTTATTTATTTAAAAGATGACTGGTGAGGGGATCTTAACCCTTGACTTGGTGTTGTCAGTACTACGCTCAACCAGTGAGCAAACCGGACATCCCTATATGGGATCCGAACCTGTGGCATTGGTGTTATTAGTACCACACTCTCCCGAGTGAGCCATGGGCCAGCCCTTAAAATATTTATTAACTGGCTTTTTGCAGAAAGTTTGCTAACCTCTGATCTAAGTTTTCAACTTTCTTGGCATAAAGTTGTTTATAATATTTCTTTATTATCCTTTTTAATATCTATAGAATCTGTAGTGATGTTACTTTTCTCATTTCTGACATTTGTCATTTTTATTTCATTAATTCTGCTCTGATCTTAATTATTTCCTTTTTTCTGTTTACATTAGGTTTCATTTGCTGTTCCTTTTCTTGTTTCTTAAGGTGGAAGCTGAGGTTATTGTTTTGAGAAGTTTCTCCTTTTCTAATATAGATGTTTAGTGATCTGAATTTCTCTATAAGTACTACTTTAATGGCATCCCACAAATTTTGATATGTTGTGTTTTAACAGAGGAATGGTATCAGGGAAGTTTTCAAAGGTACTAGTAATCTTTTTTTTAAGCTGGGTGGTAGGTACATTTGTACATTTGTTTATTTGTACATTTGTTGTTTGTCCTTTACATATATAAATAATCTTTTGAGTGTATTATGTATTTAACAAGGAACTTTTTAAAAAGTGTGAATGGGAGATAAGGATGTAATCACCTTGTAAGTAAACAACTCTTTGAGCAATTATATTATGAAGTAAAGCAGAGAAAGGGGGTAGTAATTTTAAAATCATGGGAGATAACAGGAGAGATTATTTTTGTATATTTTGCTTTAAACATGGGTGAGTCTAAAGCAAGTTTGCTGATTCAAGAAAGAGTCATAAGCTTTATAAACCATATAAGCAGATGTGAGAGTCATATCGTGATGTGAAAATTGATGTGCTTAACTGGAGCTCTTGACTTAGAGTAATTAGACCACCTACATTTCTTTTCAGATAGCAGTTTGAGTTTTGCTCTAGTATAGGAAACAAGTACTTCATTGAGTCCCAAGAATTCCATACCAAAATTGTGGCCAAATTATCTTGGCCTAGGGCCGGCCCGGTGGCGCACTGCTACATTGCGCCGCTTGAGAGTGTGGCGGCACTCCCGCCGAGGGTTTAGATCCCACATACAGACCGGCCGCTCACTGGCTGAGCGAGGTGCGGGAGCAACACCGAGGGTTGCGATCCCGTTGCCGGTCCCAGTCCGGTACGGGCGCAACACTGAGGGTTGCGATCCGTTGCCGGTCACGAAAAAAAGACAAAAAGGAAAAAACAAACAAACAAACAAATTATCTTGGCCTAAAATATTTTCAAATTAGATATTATAATCAGTTACCTGACACTTTAAATTATAAATAACTACTTCTTAAATGTCATCATAAAAGAGTAAGATAAAGGTGAAAGAAATGTCTACTGTTATTTGCCAGAGGATAAACAATGAATAAAAGGTTTCTAGCCAGTTATCTGTAGCTTACTTAATTATTTAATGGCATATAACCTCAGGATGCCTCATAAGACAACTGAGTAATTACTGAGCTGGGCATTTAAAAAAAAATTTCAGTATCTATTTAAATACATTTTAGAGGTAGGCAAGATAATAGAATACACTTGAATAGCTAATTGCTTTTTTCTCTGCATGGCATGTGCTTGCCAATCATTTTTTGTCCTCCCATGGGTTGTGTGGTTCCAGGGGCTGGTGCAGTTGAAATAGCAATAGCTGAAGCTCCTGTTAGGTACAAGCACAGTCTAAAAGGAAGAGCTCATCTTGGAGCCCAGGCTTTTGCTGATGCCTTACTCATTATTCCCAAGGTACGGCTATCCTAATAGCCAAATAACAAGTGGCTAGACATAAAGGTGTTTAAGTGCAAATTGCCAAGAATAGAAAGACAGGTAATTATTGGCATTTCCTCATGCGGTTTTCTCTTAGATATTTTACAACTAAAGCAGGGAAACTTTTGGGATAACAGCTCAGAATCCTTGTAGAACCTTCATGAAATGGTCAAATTACCCCCTTGCTTCCTTTTCTGAGCTCCAAAAGTTGAAGTAGATCCAAAAGTTTCTTTCAGAAGTGGTTCATAATAAAAAAGTTTAGAACTTAAAATTTAATTCTATTTTACAGTAGGTCTTTACTTTGTTGGTGGTATCGAAACTGCCATCACTTTATTTTGTGGAAAGTGAGGATTTGGGGCTGTTTAGTATTCTCCAATACTAGCTTGCATTTGTCATTGTCAAATATAATTCTAGAAAAGGAGAGAAACCAGATTTTTTACATTTATTTTGGCGATGTAGGGACAGAGAAATACCAGTTCTTTCTCTTTGCCTTAATTTGGTTATGACAACTTAGAAACACAGAAAACTACTTCAAATATGCTGTTACCATGAGTGAAATCATCGCTAACAATGCCAGCAAAGTCTTCCTGAAAATTGCTGTTAAAATTATCCATAATTTGTAGAATCTTTGCGAATCAGATATCTATTTTTTTCTTCCCCCAAAGCAGCGAAGTCAGTAAGCAATGATCCTGTTGTTGACACAAATTGGTAACCCCACTGTACATTGATGGTACCTTTTTCCTCATGGTTGTGGAAATCAGCTGGTGGTTTGGCATCACTTGGAAGTGAGCCTGGTTTGGAGTGCATCCCTGTTGCCACAGATCATGAGTTTCCTCATAAAGATGAGGGGCACAAAGGTCCTGCAAGTATGCTGGCTTTCTTCATCAAGTGCCTAGGAAAAACTGGAGGATGTGTAGCTAGAGGGACTAGAGGAAACAAGAATACTATTCTATTTCCTTCCACATTAAGAAAAAAATCTTTTGTATGGAGGGAAATTAATGTAGTGAGGTGGGAGTGGGGGAACTCTAATGTCCTCATAATTTAGTTTGATGTGCATAAGGGAAATGTATAAGTAAATATAAAAACTACTAGATCGATAAAATAATACTTTAATTTAGATTAAGAATGAAATCTTTCAAAAGGAGATGATGGCATATTATGGAGTGCTTTATTTCTATATTTGATATTCAAGTGTATGTTTGAAAGCATTCCAAAGACATATTTATTATTTTTTTAAATTCATAAAGGTTCTTGCTCAGAATTCTGGTTATGACCTCAAGAAACACTAGTAAAAGTTCAAGCTGACATTCAGAATCAAAACAACTTGTTGGCATAGATTTGAAAGCAGGTAAGAAAATGAAGAAAAATTAGCGGCTTAATAAAGAAGGAGGCTATTCTTCAGTGATCCAAGTCTTATCGTAAGAGGGTAGAAGTTTGAGTGGCTTTAATATTTAAATTTTGAGTGACTTTAGTTTACTTTTACACTTCTTAAGAGATAATATTTATTATTTGCTTCTCAGAATTCACACAGAACAAAACAAACACAAATACCTGCCCTTGGGAGCTTATATTGTAGTGGGGGAAAGCAGGGAGTAAATAATAATCTTAGTAAACAAGTTATTTAGCATTTTAGAAAGTAATACATTCTTTGAAAAAATTAAAAGAGCAGTTTATGGATGATCATGAGTGCTAGTACAGGAGGGTGGGGAGGGGGTTGCAATTTAAAGAGATTGATCAGGGTGGGCCTCAATGAGAAGATTTCTGTTGAAAACAGTGAAGGAAGTGAGGAAGTTAGCCATGTGGGAACTGGGGATAAGTGTTCCAGGGAGAGGAAATGGCTGGTGCAAAAGCCAGTGTCTGATGTTTTTGAGGAGGAGAAAGAAGGTGAGAGAGTTGATAGAAGGTGAGATCATGCAGGGGCACGTAGGCCAGTCTAAGGACTTTGGTTTTTAGTGTAATAGAATAGGGAGCACTTTTGAACAGAGGTGTGACCTTGTCTAATTATGTTTGAAAGGATCACTCTTGCTACTTTCCACTCTGTGGAGAGGAGTTAATTGAACAGCTAGATGGTCGGAATTGCCATTAACTGCACTGGAGAAGAATGTATGTAGAGCAGGTTGTGGGCGAGGGGACATCAGCATTCAGTTTTGGCAGAGACAAGTTTGAAGTGTCTGTAGTCTTTCAAGTAAAGTAGTCAGTTGGAGATATGGAGCCAAAGCTCAAGAAAGAGGTCTGGATTGGAGATAAAAACTTGAGAGTCGTCAGGGTGTATATGGTTTAAATCTAGAAGGCTGGATAAAATCACCTAGGGAGTAAGTGTAGAGAGAAAAGAGTAGGACCTAGGACTGAACCTTTGGGTACTCTAACATTAAGAGCTCAGGGAGGAAAAGGAGGAACCAGCAAAGTAAACAGAAAAAGAGCCACTAGTGCAAAAGAAAGAAAACCAGGGGAGTATGGTGTCCTGGAAGACAAGTGAAGAAAGAATAGCCAGGAGGGTGTGATCAACTGTGTTAAGTGCTTCTCATAGATGAAGCCTGAGAATCAACCGTTGGATTTAACAGCATAAAGGTCATTGATGACCTTGGCAAAAGTACTTTTGGTAGTATACTAAATATTATTAGACTATACTAATCAATATTAATAGAATATATCAAGATTGTAGTATTAAAATGGTTTTTGCAGGTGAGCCAATGGTAGCCGCAGATGCAGGAATTTGGGATAATTATTGTGTGAAAAAACAACTTCACTCTTAGTAAGTTTGCACTAACATAAAGAGAAAGGTTTTAGGAGTATAATTGATCACATTCAATTTTTCTATTATTTTTGTAACCCTACAGTGGAAAATTTCTCACATATGAGATGGTATGTATCCAGTTAAGACTACCATCTGTCAATTTACAGTCCCTTCTATATTTTAGTTCTAGCACTTTAAGTTATAGGAAAGGTTAATCTTATTGTTTTTTTGAGGGAAAAGGGAAAGAGGAAATTTTACTGAAATAGTACCAGATACATAGTATGGAAAATCATATGATGTGCTAAAAATGAGCTCGGTTTTGCTGGAATATGAATCAGGCTTCCACCTTATCAGCAAAGGTGTTCAAACAATACAGAAGGTGATGTTTGTATTTAGAGTAGTTTTGTCTCATAAAATCTCACACTAACATCATTGAAGAGCAATAAGTTGAGTATTGTAAATCAATGCAACACAAAGTTATACTCACACTAGCTGAAGATTGCTGGGGGCAGGGGAGTTTGGGTGAAAGATAAGGGTGGACTACTAGGCTTTACTACCTTCTCATCTTTTTCTTTAGCACTGTGATTGCCACCAACATTCTCCTGGTTGATGAAATTATGCGAGCTGTGATGTCTTCTCTGAAAGGGTGATTGAATTCAAAATCAACTCTTCTGGATGATGGGATTTAGTACACCTTACATCCAACTACTGTTGTATAGCCTGAGCCATTCTTAATTTTTACACAATAAATGCAGTTTATATCTTTTGGTCTTAACAGTTTCAAGAATATTTCACCAAAGTATAAGGAAATCAAATATTTTCACAGTAAAGTAATAATAATGAAATATTTTCCCTAAGAGCTCTAATTCCCCACCCTTTATTGTATGCTATTACAGTTTTTATAAAATAGAATCTGTTAGAGTTCTTAGCCTTTTGAAGCAACTTATAACTAACAAAATAAGGAGCACAGGTTTTGGAGCACTCAAGTTAATTTCCACCTTAACAGAGGGTATAAATTTAGTAGGACGAAATGTTTTGTTTCCTCTCAAAATTCCTTCAGTAGTTCCTTGCTGCCACTCTTTCGTCTTATAAATATGGCATCACTTTAGTGAGTATAGTATAGTGCGAGTATAGTTTTGTGTTGCATTGATTTACAATACTCAATTTATTTTATATATAGTTTATTATGTTTTACCTGGCTCTTTTGCAACTTATGCTACTGTGCTAGCTCTTGTAGCTCTCTGACTAGATGGTAAGATAGAACAGGTCTCATCTGGGAAAGTGGGGATCGTTGGCACCAGTGCAAGGAATATAGTTGTTTTGGGGTTCAAATGCAATTGTTTTGTATAGGTATTATAGCAATATCTTTCCTGTTTGAAAGGCTAGGATTAACTTATTTTACTTTTTATTATTATTAGGCTTCTTGTGGTTAATTTCTTTCCACGGGTGCAAGTTGGTAAGAGATTAAAATATGGCAGATGCATTAATGGAACTTCAGCCTATTTGTGCATAGAATTTAAGAAGGTTCCTTTAACCGTTTAATGCCTTAATTTAAAGCCTACAATTTTATAGCCTGTTTTTTCCACTTAATATGTTGTCAACATCTTTCAAAGTCAATAATAACACTTCTAAACTATTATTTATTTATGGTTATATGACATTTCATTGTATGGCTGTACTGAAATTTATTTTACTAATTCTGTTTTTAATTTTTTTCCATTATAAACAAAGAGCTCCTTTTTAAGTTTCTGTCTTTATTCTATATGTAGGCCTTTTAAAATGGGCATACTGTGCACACTGACAGATCTTTTCTTTGTACAATGTTTGAATTATGAAATGCTTTAAATATACCAGAAAGACAGAAAATGATATAATAAACACCTTTGTACCCATTACCTAGCTTTAACAAATAGTAACATTTTGCCATGTTTGCTTCAGCTTTTGTTTAAAGAAATGCAAAAGTACAGATGTTAAAGTGCCACCTTCCCTCACCCAGTCCCCATCATATGCTTTTCCTACCCATTCTCCCTAGGGGTAGTCTTTGATTCCTATGTTCCCCCCCTTTTTTTTACTTTTAATATATGCATATACCTGTGACAATGTAAATTCGTTTGAGTTTTAAAAATGTATAAATAGTATCATTCTGTAGATACACTTTTGCTGCTTTTATTTCCCACTTAATGTTTTTGAGATTTATCCATTTATTCATTTTAGCAGTTATAGAATATTCTAGTGTATTTCTATACTACAATGTATTTATCCATTGGTGGCCCTTTTTGGTGTATGTGATTTTACATCATTTTAAACACCTCTGTGATAAATTTCTTTATATGTGTTTCCTTGGGCACGTATGTGAGAGTGTTTCTAGGAATTATAACCTAAAAATGGAATTGCTGGGGTTTAGGGCTCCTCATCTTTATATTTACTACATAATTATACCAGTTTATATTCTCCCCTGCAATTTATATAGTTCCCACGTCCTTACAACCTTGCCAAGTCAGTATTTTTAAACTTAATTTTTGCCAATCTGAAGGGTTTAGAATTATGTCTCATTTTAATAGCAGTTGCCTTGATGACTGGTGAAATTGAACATAGTTTCATACATCTTTGGCCATTTCCAGTTCGGTAAAATTGCCTGTTCATATTGTTGCCCACATTTTTCATTGGATTTTTTGTCTTTCCAATTGGTGTGAAATGTAAAGGTATAGATATATAGATGTATTATCTCATATATATGAGATATTCTCACATATATTCTTCTCTACTTCTAGAAATTGTTCCCTATTTCAATAATGAAGATATTTTCTTATTTTATGGGTTTAAAGTTTTTTTTAAATTAACAAAACTTTTATAGCAGTTTTTGTTTTACAGAGAAATTGAGCAGAAAGCACAGATAGTTCCTATACCCTCCTTCCATCCTCATGTACAGTTTCTTTTGTTATTAACATGTTACATTAGTGTGGTACATTTGTCACAATTATGAATCAGTATTGATATTGTTAATTTTATATTAGGGATTGATCACAGTTTATTTGGATTTGTTTCTGGTTTAAATATTTTGTTTCATTGTTTTGGGGTGTTGTCATTACATCAATACCAAACTGTTTTAATTCTTAAAATTATAAGAAGTCTTGAAAACTGGTAGGGGGAGGCCTCCTACTCTCATCTCTTCTTTATTTTCTTCAAAATTGTTTTGGCTATTTCTGCATCTGATCTTTTCCCTCTTCCATATGAATTTTACAGTCTGCTTATTGAGTTATCTGTTTTAATTGAAATTGCAATGGTTTAATAGGTTATTTCAGGTAGAATTGTCATCTCATAAATATTTTATGTCACTTCATTTATATCTTTCTAAGTGCTTTAGTTTATTAGTAAATGTTCTGTTTTTAATAAAATTTTAAATGACTTCAATAAAAATGCATTTATCTTTGGTCGGATTTATTCCTATGTATCCTGTTTTAGAAGTTTTATGAATAGGATTATTTATAAATGTTGTATTTTTAATGTTTTGTTCCTACACTGTAGACCCTCTATGGAGTTCTTGTATCCCACAACTTTTGTATCTCACAACTTTGCTGAACTCTCTTATCATTGCAATAGTTTGTCTGTAGATTATTTTGAATATCTGAGTTGATAATCAAGTTATCTAGGAATAACAACAATTTAATTCTTTTTCTCTTTTCTAATCCTTTACTACTACCTCTTCTGTTTTCCTATTTTGTCGAGCTGGCAAAGACGGTTAGTATATTATTATATAGAAGCAATGATGGGAGTCACCTTTATCCTGTTCCTGCATTTATTTTTATTTATTTATTTATTAAGAATATTCATGAGATACAAAGCTAATTGTTATCCCTTGTGCCCATGATGTGAAGGCCAGATTCATACTGGGGGCATACTGATTACCAGAAATTTCTTTTCTACCTTGTGTCCCCACCCAATTAACCCCCAACCTCCCTCCATCCCCCTCTCCTGTTCGTGCATTTAAGGGGGATGTTTCTAGTATTTTACTGGTTCTTTCTTTTTCTCTCTTTCTTTCTCTCTTTCTGCAAAATGTTGGCAGGTAACTACATGGGGTTAATTGTGTTTCTATTTCAGTTTTTTTTTTTTTTTTTTTTTTAAAGGTGACCGGTAAGGGGATCTTAACCCTTGACTTGGTGTTGTCAGCACCATGCTCAGCCAGTGAGCGAACCGGCCATCCCTATGTGGGATCCGAACCCGGGGTCTTGGTGTTATCAGCACCGCACTCTCCCGAGTGAGCCATGGGCCGGCCCTTCTATTTCAGTTTTGCTAAGAGGTTTTTTTTTCAAACAAAAATTAGAATTGCTGAATTTTTTCAAACACTTTTCAGCATACGTTGAGTCTTCTTTAATCTGTGAATGTGGTGACCTACTTTAATAAATTTTTTTAATGTTACAGTATTCTTGCATTCTGGAGATAAACCCTGTTTGATTGTGATATACCATATTCACTAATTCTGAAATGCACATTTTTCACATTTTAACATTTCCGTAATTAGAATATGTTTTACATTCAGTGACATCATCTAATTGCTGTTGCTTGAATTTGGTCACCTGTAATCCCTTAGTGTTTTAGTCAACACCATTTAAAGGGCATTTGAGGAAGGAATATGTATCTTGGTTCTTGTCTGAAAACTTTCCATTGTCATCTTCTGGTAAGTTAAAGAAAACTTTAGCATCAAAACTTTCAAAATGTGTGTTCAGTAGCTTAGAAGAAAATACCAGAGATAGTAGTAGAGACTTTTTTAGTGAAATATATTACTGCCTTTTGATGGCAAGAATAAATATCAAAGACTCTCAACTGAAAAGTGATTTAGAAGATTTGAATTCTGAATATGAAATTTTAAGAGTATCTTACCTTACTTATTTTGCCTATGTTTTCCTTGATTTGAATGCATAAGAATGATATACAATAAAAATCTGTGTAAATAAGTTTAAAAACCTCCTTCAGTAAGTATAAAATAAAATACATGAGAAATAAGAAAGCATATGTCATGGTTGAAGTGACAGCATTTTTCTTTCTTAGAATATAAAGTAATGGTGCATCTTATAATCAGTGACATTTTAGATTCAACAAGATATGATATTAACATTTTATACATTGGTGGACTCAATGCTAATATTTATTTAGGTTTTTACATGTGTTCATAGAAGTATTGGCCTGTGATTTTACTTGTTCTACTCTCTTTTTCTAATTTTGGTGTCAATGATATATTAGCCTCATAAAATGAGTTGGGGAATTATTCCTCTTTTTCTTTGGAATGATTTGAGTCAGTAAGATGGAAAATTATCTGTTTCTTGATAGGTTGTTCTGGGCCTAGGATTTTTTTTAAATGAAAGGGATAGATTTTTGACTACTGATTCAATTTTCTTCATTACTTAGGTCTCAGATTTTTCTATTTCCTTTTGAGTGTGTTTTTTTTTTTATACTTTTACAGAAATCTTTTATTAAATGATGCTTTTTCCCTTAAAGTCTTATCTTGTTTTATATTTCTCTAGTGATGCTGGCTCTATTTTGGTGAGGGAGGTGAGGAAGGGACACTATTTTTGTGGTATATTTTTTCCTATACTTTTATTTTCTTTGTTTTCATGTTTTAAGTATGTCTCTAAAAACAGCCTATAGCTAGATTTTATTATTTTTAAAAATTTAGTCAAACAATGCATTACCTGCTGAGGTTAGTTAATTTTTTATTGTTACTGATATACTGGAGTTATTTCTACCATGAAATTTTGATACTTTCTGGTTATCCTTTTTTAAAATTCTTTTTCTCCTTTTACTACCTTCTATGGAATCAACCCAATTTTGTTTATCTCTCTCTTTTCCCTCTGCTGGTTTGGAAATAATATATACTATTTTTATTACTGTAATTTAAAAATTTTAAGTTGCATACTTATCATAGTTAGTCAATAACTCTCTGTTCATCCCTAACAATACAAAGTCCTTAAACATTTTTTTTTTTCTTGGCAGCTTGCCAGTAAGGGGATCCGAACCTTTGACCTTGGTGTTACAAACACCAAGCTCTAGCCAAGTGAGGTAATCGTCCAGTCCCCTTCCTTAAACATTTTAAATACAGTTCTTCCTCCCTTGCTTTAATGTGTTCTTATTCAATATTTCAGTTCCATCTTGTTTTTAAACCCCTTAAATTCATCAGAATAATAATTATTATTTTATAAGTCAGTTCCTATTTAGAATTTCCGTACGCTTCCTATTTGTTTGTTCGCTACTCTTTCTTTCAGCTTGTTTTCTTCCTTCTGGGGTCACTTTCTTTCTTTTTTTTTTTTTTTCCTTTTTGTCTTTTTTCGTGACCGGCAACGGATCGCAACCCTCAGTGTTGCGCCCGTACCGGACCGGTACCGGCAATGGGATCACAACCCTCGGTGTTGCTCCCGCACCTCACTCAGCCAGTGAGCGGCCGGTCTGTATGTGGGATCCGAACCCTCGGTGGGAGCGCCGCCGCGCTCCCAAGCGGCACACTGTAGCAGTGCGCCACCGGGCCGGCCCACTTTCTTTCTTAATGATATTTATCCTTAGACTTTCTAGTGCAAGTCTGACAGGAAAATTCTCTTAGTTTTGCTTCCCTCAAAAGATTTTTATTGTCCCTTACAATTGGGTGATAATTACCTGGGTGGAGGATTCTGAGTTATTCATTGTTTTCTCTCAGCACTTTCCAAATATTATCCTATTGTTTTCTGCTACTGTACTTTGTTATTTTTACAATTATTTCCAAATTCCCCTCCATAAGGGTCATAACAATTTACACTCCCACTGGCAATTCATAGAGGATGGGACCCATTTTCACCTTTTTTTTTTTTGTCTTTTTTTTTTTTTTTCTGACCGGTAACGGGATCGCAACCCTCGGTGTCGCGCCCGCACTGGGGACCGGCAATGGGATCGCAACCCTTGGTGTTGCGCCCGCACCATGCTCAGCCAGTGAGCGGGAACCGGTCTCCACATGGGATCCGAACCCTCAGCGGGAGCGCCACCACACTCCCAAGCGGCGCACTCTCCAGTGCGCCACCGGCCGGCCCCATTTTCACCTTTTTTAAAGAACCTCAGAGTATAATTTCATCATCCATACCCAAGCATGGTGTAGACCTACGGCTTAGATTTCTTATGGAAGTCCTGAGCAGAGTAAGTTTTCCCACTGTTTCAGTTGGCAAGTGGGTGGTGTGTGTTCAGCTTCTGTATCATGGAATATGTACCTTTTCAAGTCTCCTGTTTCATTTAAGGGCCCTAGTTTCAACTCCTCCTTTCAAGTATGGCCCTTTTTCTGTGTGGGCATTAAAAGCTTGACACCTAGACTAGATCTTGTACCTAGTTTCTTATTTTCCCTGGCTTCTACAGTTTACATTTAGAGCTTTTCATTCTATTTTGGTTTTCTCTTGAAGAAAATTTCCCTTTCTGTCTTTTGAGCTCAGCCATATAATTTTTTTTTCCTATTTATTTATTTTAATTGTGTAATATATATCTATATATGTATATATATATATATATATGTATATATATATATATATAAAACATGAATTTTACCATTTTAATCATTTTTAAATGTACAGTTCATTGGCATTAAGTATATTCACATTTTTCTGCAACCATTATTACTGTCTTTTATCTCCAGAACTTTTTTCCCTTGCAAAACTGAAATTCCATTAAACAATATCTCCCCATTCCCCTACCCCAGCTGCTAGTAACTACCATCCTACTTTCTGAATTTGACTAAGTACCTCATATGAGTGGGATCATATAGTATTTGTCTTTTGGTGAGTGGCTTATTTAGCATAAGGTTGTCTAGGTTCATACATTTGTAGCATGTATCAGAATTTCCTTTCTTTTTAAGGCTAGATAGTATTTCAGTGTATGTACCTACTACATTTTTAAATCTATTCATCCATTGATGGGCACTTGGGTTGCTTCTACCTCTTGACTACCATGAATAGTGCTACTATGGTTGCAGGTATACAAATATCTGTTTCTCTGCTTTTAGTTCTTTTGTGTATATAGCTAGAAATGGAATTGCTGGATCATACAATAATTATATTTTTTATTTTTTGAGGAATTTCCATACCTTTTACCCACCAATAGTGCACAAGGGTTTTAATTTCTCTACATCTTCACCAACACTTGTTAATTTTTGATAATAGCCATCCTAGTGGATGTGAAGTGTTATCTCACCATATATTTCCTCCAGCATTTTTATGTTTGTAGTGTAAATTCTTTAATTTTTCTATCCTTTGGAGAGTATCCAACTTTTAAGTACATGAAAAATTCATGACAGTTCCCTTAAAAGTAAAAAAAGAATTTATCCTAAGATTGTTTCATAAATCTCCTGGTTTCAGTTAAAGTATTGTGAGACAAGAATCGTTATCCCCTTGTCTGCCATTCTCCTGTTTGTTCTTTTTTTTTTTTTTTTTCCTTTTTGTCTTTTTTCGTGACCAGTAACGGGATCGCAACCCTTGGTGTCGCACCCGTACTGCGACCGGCAACGGGATCGCAACCCTCGGTGTCGCGCCCGCACCGTGCTCAACCAGAGAGCGGACCGGTCTCTATATGGGATCCGAACCCTCGGCGGGAGCGCCGCCGCACTCCCAAGCGCCGCACTCTACCGAGTGTGCCACCGGGCCGGCCCTTCCTGTTTGTTCTTTACCTATCTTTCTTTTATAGCCCTTTCTGTAACAATAACTATTTACTTGCAATCATTTTACTGGTGCCATCGCTATTGCTTTATGTTTTGATCCTGTCTCATAGTCATACATTACTACCCTCCCAGCCTCCCACGATACCACTGCCATCACAGGGTTTTGGCTCTTGCACATAATTCAGTTTAATATCTCTAAATATTAAGGCCTTGTAACAATCCATTCACTCTTCCTTTACAGCTGCCTATATAATTGTCAAAGAGATCTAGGGAAACAAAGATATAATCATTAAGGACATCCCTAGTGACTCTGTAAATTGTCTTGCTTTCCTTATCCTTTTCTAGATTGAGGTCTTTAAGATTATCAGTGAGGAAACCAAGTGCCCCATGAATTAGATTTAATCTTCAATCATATTTTTTCTGGCCAGATGTTTACACTTATATAGGAGAGGGACAGAGGTGGGAAACTGGAAGATCAGTGTTTTGATTTAGCTGGCAAAACCTGCAGTTTTCCCACAACATCTTGGTGCATGGGCCGGGAAACAAAAAGGTAACTGCTTTTCTTTACTACTGCTTTCACTTTTACCATTTTCTTTCTACCTTCTCCTCCTCCTTCTCCCATGCCTCTGACCGCTCTCTGAGCCTCAACTAGTCGGGACTGTACCCAGTCTGCTTGGCTTGGTGCAGGCAGGTGGAACAGGCAGGTCTGTCCTTTCTTTGGCTGGAGTCCTCCCCCTACTGCCTCCTCCTCTGCTGCCTCGAGGTGAAGTCAGCATTGAGGTAAGAGCTCCACGCCTTTCAGGCTGTGGCGTCTTATTTTCCCTAGGGAAATATTACCCTTCTAAAACACGTTAAATGTTTCCTGACCAATTATTGCTGACTGCCCTGTTGCATTTGTGATTTGCTTCATTCTCTAAGGTTTCGTTTTTGAGAAAAAAAGCCGAGCCATGTGACACAGGTGGAAGAGCACCCCCAACAATTTCTCTAGTGGTGGGATATTGCCCATCAGTTGTTAAAGAGGTGCATCTGGGATTATTAGACCAAGGGGCATCTGGTGTGCGACTGGGCAGTTCCTCCTGGTTCCAAATGTTGCCTTGAAGAAGGGTCTCACAGCTGAGCAGGTCCAGATGGACTTCATAATTCTGGTTCTTAGGGAGGAAAAAGCCTCATTTCTGAGAAGGGGAAGCAGAATGCCTCCACCCTTGCTTGAAAGATCGTAGGTCAGATTTTGATGATTAAGCAGCTTATAGATATGGAATGGAAATTTGGAGTGACATCTGGGAGCAGCAGAAAATTAGAGCCTTTAATTTAGCTGCAGTTTTGTTCTCCTGTATTTGAATTTAAGTGCTATCTTTAATCCCTATCTTCATTAGAATGGCAATAATTGACATTGTTGGGCTAGGGCTCGGACCCTTCAAACCTGTTGTACAGACTGGGTCACCAGACCCCTCCCATGCCAGGCTGGGTCACCAGACCCCTCAGATAGAGGTCTTGAGCTAGGTAATTGGGAAAAGACCCCAGGAGCCATTGGCAGAGTTGACAGGTTCATTCCAACATGAGCTCAGTCCTCACCCTCCTCACCTTCCTCAGCAGCAGCAGCAGTAGTGGCCTCCTGGAGCATCCCAGGGGCCCTGGCAGCAACAGCTGGCAGCAACAGCCTCCAGCAGCAGTAGCAGCTTCCTCGTGGGCCCTCCCCCCCCAGGGTATCCTGGGAGTAGGGGACAGCATTCGCCCACACAGTTTGATCAGCTGCATTCACCCATTTTATCAAGAAGTGGTCGCCCTGCCTCTGTGTATATTTGCAGCTATTCTGTAATCACTGCCACGGAGACAGGCACGTGGTAACAGAGGCTAACTTTTCCACTTTGATACCAGGTGAAAACATAGTTGAAATTCTGCAGGGGCACCCATCCTTGGGTCATCTGCCCATGCGCATGTGGCACTCTTTTCTCAGGTTTATGTGGCACCCAGCAAGCCATCTGCTTTCTTGGGTTTATGTGGCACCCAGCGGATCATTTGCTTTCTCGGGTTTAAGTGGCACCCAGCAGGCTATCTGTGTGTCAGACAAATGTGGCATGTGTTTACTACATCTTCTCCAGAGCACATCACACCATCCACCCCTAGGTCCCATAATTGCAGCAGCCAGGCAGCCAGGGGCTCTCCCTGTTTCTGCCAAAGCTGTTTTCCCAAGCCAACCAATTCGACCTAGGTATATGGGACATAGGTAGTGAATTGGGTCACCTGTGGGTTGCCCACCAGTCTTCCCAGTCCCATAGGCTGCTCGTGCTTCACATTCTGATGAACAACAGGTCATTCCAGGAGACGCACAGTCTCCCCAACTCACCAGCCGGTTCATCATCATCCCTGGTGTTGGAAGCAGGAATGATCTGTTGCTGCACTTCAGCCTCCAGGGCATGTACTTGCATTTCCGACCTGTCTGCTTTTTGTTTCAACTCTCAAAACCATGCCACTTCATGGAGTACCTGGTCCATGTTGACTCACAGTACAAAGAGCAACAGCCAGACCCCAGTCGACAGGAAAGCAGCCACTGAGCACCACATACCCAAGGGTAGCCACATTTCCTCCCTCTCCCAAGGGGCTAATGGCACCTTACCTTCTTGACATCCTGTCCACTGTGCCAATTTTTGGGCTCTTTTACCTGCCCAGAATTCTGATGGCTACTTCAGTTGTCAGGCTAGGGCTCACAGACCCTTCAAACTCATTGTACAGACTGGGTCACAGACCCCTCCCATGCCAGGCTGGGTCACCAGACCCCTCAGATAGAGGTCTTGAGCTAGGTAACTGGGTAAAGAGCCTGGGAACCATTGGCATAGTTGACAGGTTCATTCCAACATGAGCTCAGTCCTCACCTTCCTCAGCTTCCTTAGCTTCCTCAGCAGTAGCAGCAGTGGTGGCCTCCTGGAGCATCCTGGGGGTCCTGGCAGCCACAGCTTGCAGCAACAGCCTCCAGCAGCAGTAGCGGCCTCCCAGTGGACCCCCAGGAGTATCCCGAGAGTGGGGAGCACTGTGGATCAGAGCCACTCATCTTATACTTAAGTCCAATAACCCAGGAACACCTGGGTGGAGTCAGACACCGAAAGAACACCTGGGCACATGTGCACAATTACATTAGACAATAACCAAGGAACACCTGGGTGCACGTGCTTATTTACAAATGCTTGGCAAGATTCTGAACACCTGAGGGACCCTGACCATTTACCTTCACTTTCCCTATAGACATGTTCCATGTTCTGTTTTTGTGAAGATGAGAAGGGCTTTTGTACTTAACCCTTCCTTTGGGATTTATTTGTGGTTATTCTGAACTATCATGGGGAAGAGACTGGCTTCCCCTTTATCTTGTTTTTGGTTTGTGCATTTTTTTTATTTTGGTAAGGGGAGGGTTGATATGCATTGACAATTCTCTAACTCTGTTTTCTATAACTATATTCAGGAAAAGAGAAAGAAGACTAGAAAAGAAAAAGCATGAGAAATCATCAGAATGGTGTCAGTACAGTCTGACTTCTCAGTTGCTTAGCAATAGAGGATACATTAATGGTGGTGGCTCCAATTATACATAAATACACAACTTATCAAATCACATACCTGAATAGAATTCACGTTGAGAGACAGGACCATATAGAGTGGAGCTAGTGTCCAACCAGGTAAAAATGTAATTAGTAAAATGTAACTAGTAAAAATGTAATTGCATTATGAAATGACTTATGAAAGCCAATGATTTATTACCATCTGTCAGCTTTAAAATCACAGTTGCATGAAATGGAAATAATAAATAAGCTAAGTATCATTCCATACTCAAAGCCCATCAGGATGGCTTGAGCACGTGTAGTCTCTCATCACAGTCCAACAATGTCATCTTTTATTTCCAAAAGCAATCTATTTTGTAGGGGGCTTCCTTGATACTTTGGGTTATACTGGGATTAATTTGCATATAACAAACATTGTTAGTAATGGGGTGCAGAGTGTTTTAGCAGTGGAAGCTGACAGTGAAGGCGCGGCATTTCTTGTTGTAAAAGTCAGCTCCATGGTTTTGAAAGCCGGGAAGCAACAGTCCTGGGAAATATCAGAGTAAAGACTTCAGAGAGAGTTTCAGGCCAACAGCAAAGCTTAAAGTCTTCTCCTGTAAATCACTTAGGAACAAAAGAATCAAGTCAAAATATAGGTAGGATCTTAATTAGTGTAAAATCCATTAGCAATAATTTAGAAAGGCTATAACCTTTCCAGCTCGAGTGTATTAAAACCGGCATGGAGTGTTTCAGCTGATCCCTGTTCCCCTGAGGCTTCCCAGGGGTGCTTCCCTCACAGGCTGTGGGTGCTCTATCTGGCCCTGCTTGTGTCTTGGGAGCCCAGGTGCAAAATGTTTCTGAAAAACAACAGGATTAAGTACACAATTACCCTATAAACTCTTTGTTAAGGTAACCTCCACCACCTATCTCCCAGGATATTAAATTTGTTTGGTAGACTTTTTTTTATTTCAACTTATCCCATAGTCTGGGCTGTTATACTTGTAGAATAGCATTGTTATCAATGGGATATTAGTTGCATTCCCTTCTTCCTACTTGGACAGACAAATCTTGCTCTCCACCTTCACTTCAGGGCCTAGCACAAATTAACCTACTCCCATGTTGATTTGGACTAATTCACTGTAAGGAACCAATAGCAAGCATTGTTATGTCAAGTTGTTTTATAAAGCACAGGATCATGAGTAAGGAGCCAGAGTCAGTCTTAGGGGAAGGCAAAGGAAAAGGCCCAGGGGCCGATCATGGTCAGAGGAAACCAGTTGGGGATGTGCACGGATCCTCAAGAGTGAAATACCCTACTTCAGAGGATGTTCTGGAGAGGATTTTGACCCAGGGATCATCCCCTTAGACATTCCCTTTTTCTTGCAGGGGATCATGGGAAGCACTCAATCAATTCCCCTGGATCCCTTCTCAGATGTATCCTTAACCATTGGGACAGGTTTGACCCAGACAATCTGAAGAACAAATGCTTGATCTTTTTTTGTAATGAGGCCTGGCCTCAATATAGGCTTGGGGACCAAGAGCTGTGGCCTCTAAGTGGGAACATCAATTACAGTGATCTACCAACTAGATCTGTTTTGCAAGATGCAAGTGAAGTGGTTGGAGGTTTCTTATGTCCAGGCCTTCATTGCTCTGCATCAGGACCCCTCATTATGCAACAAAATTTCAAAGACCAATCCTGAAAAGCCACAAGTTCTGGATCTAACTGATGATCCCCTGCTTCAGCATCCATCTGTCTCTCGGGGATAAAATAGACCCCCTCCATGTTGTCCAACTTCTGTCATCTCTGCCCCTGCAGCCCCCCTCCTTAGCCCTTCCCATACAAGAAGTGGCACTCTGTATCCTGCTTTGTCTTCTTCAGCCATCCTCCCTCTCTGGGAGGTGGCAGGTGCTGAAGGTATCATTAGGGTCCAAGTTCCCTTTGCAATAACAAACATAAAGCAATGTAAAGAAAAATCAGGAAAATATACAGAGGACCGTGATAAATTTACAGATGAGTTCCAGACATCATGCTGTAATCAACTAAACTAATTGGCCAGCTCTGATTTGTCTGTTTTAGACACTGTCCATTGACTTCTGTCTTTTCTGCTGCTTTTAACAGAATACCTGAAACTGGGTGTTGGGCTGGGTCACAGATCCTTCAAACCCATTGTGTGGACTGGGTCACAAAATCCTCATATGCAGACTGGGTCACAGACCCCTCATATGCAGGCTGGGTCACAAACCTTTCATATGCAGATTGTGAGTTAGGTAATTGGAAAAAGATCCTGGGAGCTGTTGACAAGGTTTGCATGCTTTATTCGGATGTGAGCTCAGCCCCCAGTGGATCAGAGCTGTTGTCTTTTATACTAGAGTTGGATAACCAAGGAACACATGGGTGTGAGTCAGATAGCCAAGGCACACATGGGTGCAAGTCAAATAGCCAAGGCACACCTGGACTCACATGTGCTGTTAACATATTTACATCAAGACAGGCTGAGTCATATTCAGCCTGATATGAGGTGAGGGAGCCTGAGCAGTCTGTCTCCATTTTCCTCACACTGGGTAATTTATAAAGAAAATAAATTTATTTCTTAGAGTTTTGTAGGCTGGGAAGTCCAAGGTTGAGGGGACACATCTGGATAGGTACTTCCTCCTAGTGGGGACTCTTTGCAGAGTCCTGAGACAGCATAGGGAATTATATGGTGAGAGGGCTGAGCATGTTAGCTCAGGTCTCTCTTCCTCTTATAAAGCCACCAGTTCTACTCCCTCAATAACCCATTAATTAGTTACATTAATCCATGAATGGATTAATCCACTAATGACACCATAACCCTCACGATCCAATCATCTGTTAAAGGACCCACCTCTCGGGCCGGCCCGTGGCTCACTCGGGAGAGTGCGGTGCTGATAACACCAAGGCCCCGGGTTCGGATCCCACATAGGGATGGCCAGTTCGCTCACTGGCTGAGCGTGGTGCTGACGACACCAAGTCAAGGGTAAAGATCCCCTTACCGGTCATCTTTTTAGAAAAAAAAGAAAAGAAAAGAAAAGAAAGAAGAGTGGGTTGGTGGCAAAGTGAGTGGGTTAAGGGGGGAATGGCTGCCAGAGCAAACGTGACCATAAAGTGAATGTGATTCAAGTCGACGAAGCGCATGGATAAAGGACCCACCTCTCAACACTGCCACATTGGAGATTAAATTTCAATGGGAGCTTTGGGTGGGGACAAACATTCAAATTTCTAGCAATATAGACAAGGATTTAGCTCTTTTACATCCACAGCCCCAGTCCATTCTCAAGGTTTAAAGTGTCACTATTTCCTGTAAATTAATAATGTTTACAGAATTGTGACTATGTAAATATTGTTCACCACAGAGCTGAATAATATGCTCTGATTACATTTCCTCCCCCCACCCCACCAGGTGTTTAATGTCCTCTCCTTTTCTTTCAGTGCCATCTGCCATTATCACATCTTCAGTTGTCCTTCAGTTCCCTGACATAGCAGTTAGTGCCCATGTCCTCAGAGTCCTCCCTCTGAGTTCTGTCCTCCCTGTGCCCTAGTTACCTCCTAGACCTGCCACAAAGGTGTCATCCTAGAACTTCTCTTCACTGTTTCCTGGGTTGGGGCCTTTATTTCCTGGCTCCCCTCTCTTCTTGCTTAATTTACCCTCTCTTTGCTGGAGCACACCTGCAGTTAAAAATCCCTTTTAGGGGCTGGTTGGTTGGCTCAGTTGGTTAGAGCACAGCCTTGTAGTACCAAGGTCAAAGGTTCAGATCCCTATACTGGCCAGCCACCAAAAAAAAAAAAATCCTTTTTAATGTTTAAAAAAAAAAGAATGTTCTTTGGACTTACTCATGATAATAGTTGAATCTTTAGTATCCATTAATTGAAAAAAAAATAAGGATCAAAAATTACCATGAAGACACAACTCCTTTAATTTTTAAAATTAATTAATTATTATTATTATTTTTTGATGGCTCACTGGTACAGGGATCCTAACTTGACCTTGGTGTTATAACACTACGCTCTAACCAACTGAACTAACCAGCAAGCCCAATGCAACTACTTTTAAGTGAATTTGTGTGTTGCTTATCACAACAGCATCTATGAACATATGAGAAACTGTTAAGAGTTTAGGCTTAAGGGTTACTTCAATCTAGTGTCAACCTTTGATTCTCCATTCTTCACCTCACTCTCCTTTCTGGTATCAGAGTTTCCCTCTTGTTTTACTTTAGAGATGAGCCTCCTACCCTCCCTGTGATTCTGCTCTAATTGAGTTACTGGGTTAAGCCCCCCACTCTGGGATGTACACATGACCATGGTGGGCCAATCAGAGTCTCCTCTCCCCTGACCAATGGTCCAAGCAGGCCAGAGGCCTTTGGAGAGATGGGTTTTCTCTGAGCTGTTTCCTCCACAGTAGTGTTGAGTTGGAATTACTGATGACCATCTTTGTAGATGTGGGGTGTGAGTCCTCCCAAGGCTAGAGCCATCACAGGAAAGCAGAGCTTTTCAATTATATGAGACAATATAATGTATGTCATCTTTTGTTTAAGCATGTTTTAGATGGATTTCTTTCAAATGGAACATAAAAAGCCCTAATATATTTTTCTGAACTTGGGCAAGTTATCTATCCCTCAGCCTCAGTTTCCTCATCTATTAATTGGGGAGAATAAGATCTACTTCACAGGTAGATATAAGATTTAAATGAGATCAATGTACACATGCTCAATATATGTTCACTATTAGTGATATAATAATTATATTTGTGGGAGACACAGGATTTATTTGCTCTGAAAACAGTGCTTGCTGCACACATGCATTCGGAGACCTGCTGCTGTAGCTGGCCCTCCAAGGATCTGTAGTCACAGACTAGAAATCACTGCACTAGGGGTTGCCTTTAGAGCAGGGCATCTTGTATGCTTCTGTCCCCTTTTGGTCTATGTGAATTCTTTCTCTAAGAGCGTAGTTTGATGTTGCACAGTTTCCTCCCACCCTATTCCCACCTTAACTGGCCTGGAGACAGGTTACTTCTAGGCAGTATCCCCATGCTCTGTAACACTGATTCTCAGACTTGCCCAGGAAGCAGGGTGCTTGGAAGTTGTGCATTCTGAAGAACATTTATTTCTGTTATAGAACCAGGAACAACCTTACCAACAGGAACTATGGCTGCTGTTTATTCATGCAGAGAAAAATCACAATCATTCACACACATTTCTCTGGGAAAAAAAAGATGTCAACCAGTGCGTGACAGCTGGTCATTTTTTTCTCTGACATTACTCTGCTACTTATTAACTCACTTTGTTGCCTATGAGCTCATAAGAGCAGAAATGGTAGCAAGAGCTAAAAAGTTAAGCTGTAAAAAAAATTAAATGTAAAATCACAATATCTTTTATTTTGTTTTATGCAAACTATAAAGCAATTTCCTGTGGACTACTGTTTAGGTATAGGGACCCCATTATAGGGATTCCTAATTCCCAATTTGTTCTTTTTATTTTTATTTTTTTGGTGGCTGGCCAGTACAGGATACAAATCCTTTGACGTTGGTGTTATAACACCATGGTCTAAACAACTAAGCCAACTGGCCAGCCACAAGTACTAAATATTTCCTGAATTAAGTTGAATGTCACATTGCCGGTTAGTTGTTAGCTTGGGGTTTTTTTTCTTTTCTTTTTTCTTTTTGGTGGCTGGCTGGTATAGGAATCCAAACCCTTGATCTTGGTGTTACAAGGTGGCACTCTAAACAACTGAGCTAACTGGCCAGCCCTTTCCAATTTGTTCCTAAAAATTTTTATTTTTAACTATTTATTTATTTTTGGTGGCTGGCCAGTATGGGGAAAGGAACCCTTGTTCTTGGTGTTATAAGATGATAAAATTTATTTTTAAAATACATAATACAAGCATATGATATAAAATTCAAAAGGTACAAAAGGGTATGTGGCACTGCAGCCCCCCAGTTGCCCTCCCTGAAAGCCACCATTATTACTAGTTTCTTGTATGTCCTTCCAGAGGTGTTCTGCACCAGCATTGTCCAACAGAGCTGAGTGATGAAAACAGTCTACCATGCTGTAATATCATAGCCATTAGCCATATGTGGCTTGAGTGCTTGAAATGTGACTTAGCAGCTGACTTTTACATTTTATTTACTTTGTATTAATTTAAATTTAAATATATATTCAAATAGCCATGTGGGGCTAGTGGCTACTGTATTGGGCCATGTAGTTCTGTACAGATAATGCACAGCACACAGTAGTGTACCGTACACACTGATTACATCTTACTTTGTTCACTCAACAAAGTGAATGCCTACACATCTTTGACACAGATTGTCTGCCTCTTTTTTTTTTTTTTGCAGCTGGTTGCAGTCTGCCTCATTTTTAAAACTGCTGCATAATATCCTCTTATAATCCACTAAGGTGATCCCTTACCGATTCTGGAGAGCCACGGGCTATAACTTCATAACAAGCTCTGAAATCTTCCACATGTATCATAACCAAGACACCTTGCAACAACCCTAGGGTTTCCCACCTACTTTTATCCACCTGGGTCTCAGATAGCTTGACATTGAATAGCAATTAAGGTAGAGAATCTGGAGGTGGTCTTCCTTTTGCCCTGATGAAAGGCACCAGGAGGCTTTGTGGAGCAGTGGGGGCTCTGATGAATCTCACTGCCTTAAAATTGCCCGTAAGTCCACGTGGATCCCTGACTAGGTTTGTGCCTTTACAAAAGGGAGTGGGGGCCGTGTGGAGAGGAAGGAAATGTGATTCTTTCCTTGTCAGGGTTCCTGACCTACTAGAGAATTGTGATTGAGTCTTCACAGTGACAGACACTATCACTATGCTACATTTCCTAATAACCCTAGAAGAGTTGACCCAGGTTTTGTTACTCCAAACCAGGACTCATCACGTATGGGTTAGAATTATTGGCCCCAATTCCTCACCCCTCCCTGTATCCACACATGTGCCATAATCTCATTGTGGTGTTACAGGGCACACTCAGCTCCTGGCTGAGGCTCCCTAAAATGTGATATTGAACTCGCAGGTCTGATTGCCTGCCCCCAGACAAAAATCAAACAAACAAAAGTCAAATGTTGGTGAAAATGGAAGTCAGCTTTTATCCAGCAATACCGGTGACCTGAGGAGAGATGTTAGGCTAACCCATCTCTCTGGTAAACCTGAAGGAGAATGGGCAGGCTAAAGCCATCTCAAAAACTCAGATTTATGAGGGGTTTTTAAAGAGGGGAAGAGGGAATGTGAGAAATGAAAAGCAAGAGGGAGAGAGACATAAGCAGTGAGGGGCAAGGGCTTTATGCAAGGTCTCAGATGCAAAGTCTTGCCAAGACTGTCTGGTTTCTGCTCTCATCCTTGCTGTTATCTCATGGTCCTGCTGGAGAGGTGGAATCAGCAGAGCTTTACTGATGTCTTCTTTGATTTCCCTTGGATAGTATGTACAAGTCTGCAGCTTCAGGCTGGCTGGAAAACAACTTTATATTTGTGTAAATAATGTCATCTTGTCCCATAACCAAGGTTCAAATTATCAAATAACCATGGGAAAAGAGGGAACTCAGAGAAATGCATACCAAGAAAAAAAACTATCCTTTAAAATCTGCCTATAGCCCATGTGGTTTTAGGTCCCAAAACGGCTTCACTCCTGCTCACTCCAGCAGTGGGTGGAGTGTACTTTCCTAACTCTGGGCTTGCCCACGTGGCTTGCTTTGGCTCATGGAATGAAAAAGAAATGAATATGTGCCAGCTCCAAGCCCAGGCTTGAAGAGGCCTATGAGTTTTTGCTTGCCCCTTGTAGGCTTCCACCTTCACCATGAGAAGAGCTTCTGCTGGTAGTCTCTTCAGCCTGAGCTCCAGAACAAACACAGATAGGACAGAGCCACTCTAGCTGATCTTCAGACCCACAAGGAGAAGCAGAGATGACCTAAGCAGCACAGAGTTAAAGCATAACTATACTAGCTAACCTGCAGCCCTGTGAGAATCATTATTCCAAACCACTAAGTTTGGGGGTGGTTTGTTACATAGCATTATTGTGGCCATAGCTAACCACATACCCACTCCTTTATTAGGTAATAGGTTCAACTGCTGCAATAGGGACTCAACACAACAGTGGGTTAAATAAGAAAGAAGTTTATTGAGCTCTCATGTACAATCTGGTTAAGAAGTCCAGGGCTGGTTTGGTGGCTCATCTGTCAGGGACCCAGTCTCCTTCTATCTTATTGTCCACCTTCCTTGTGATCTGGCCCTCACCCACGTGAAGCCTGCAGCTGTTCACAGGTTGCAGTCTGAATTTCTCTTCAGCCCTGCAAACCAAAACCCTCCCCAGTGTGATGCCAAACCCTCTTTCATCACCCTCCAACACACACAGCCTCAGCTCCAACCACTGTTTCTACTTGTGCTTCAGGCCTCAGATTTTTCCTTTTCTTGAATGGGTCTGCTTCCCTTGCTCCCCATACTCCAGGTCTCAACAGCCTCTCATTCCCACTGGAATGATAGGAGCCAGAGCTGGTAGAGCTTGTTGCTCCCCAGGAGTGAGAGGCCCTGACTCCAGGGTGGGGGAGGCAGTGGCAGTGTTACCTGTGTTCGGAGACTGAGGTGAGAAGCCAGTCTTCCTCACACCGCCCTGTCCTGCCTCATCCACCTTTATCTCCTGCCAGAGAACCTCTGCTTCCTCCCTGCCTTCTGTGTCATACCTCAGTATTTTTAGTGGGCATAAAATGGCTTATTAAAATAGGTCCCTTTGTCTCGGAGATTGACTCAGGAGGGGCGGAAGATGGGTGGAAGGGAGGTTTTGTGGATTAGTCACTTAAATAAGCATCCCAGTGATGTTTGAGGATAGAAGTCCATAGATTATATTTGCAGAAATTGTATTTCCCTCTGGACACCTTTTCTCTGGCAGTCCATTTGAATGGGGGCTACATTTTCTCTGATACTATATGGTCTGCAGACCACCAAGCTTTTATTCCAGTGAGAACATTCCAAAACAAACTAAGGATTAATCCCGCATATATCTCCAATCACCTCTGGGGATGACTGCATGTCATCAGTAACCTGCACCCCACCTGTTGCCCAGCTATAATGACACCTTCCTGGGACTCTGACTTAGCTAGTCTCTACCATGTCACTTCACATAGACCCATCTTCTTGGACACCCATAAGCCTATACCTCCTTGCCACACCTGGAAATGGAGGTGTGCTGTAGAGTGTTGGCTGCCTCTTGGCACCCATTCCCACCCCTGTCTATGCAGGTGCCAGAAGTCCAGGAACCACACTTCAAGACTCCCTTGCTAGCAGGGTGCTACCAATAAAATGTACTCATGTGAAATCTGGAAGGTGGAGAGGAAGTAGAAGTCACCCTCTGGAGCCGCAGACATGCAGGCTCTAGTGGCCAGCTGGACTCCACATTCCCCCACTAATCACCAGCTTGGGGACCATGGAGCTGTAATGACATCAGTGTGGTTTTCTGAAGTTTCCTGACTTGATTATCTGGAAATCAGCTCTAGTAAAATAACAATCCTTTATGCCACTCCCCAACTTTCACCACCTCAAGCCCCTCTAGTGATAAGCACTAATTGCCTGTATAAAATCCCTTTTTGTTTGAAATACCTAGAGTGGTTTCTGTTTTCCTGTGTGGTGTGACATAAATATTAATGTGCTCTCTGTCTCCAGTTTCTGGCACAGAGCTGCTAAAACTCTTGTAACTTCCTCAGTAATAGGGTGTTAGGAGCATCTTCTGTTCTAACATTTGGTCTCTGGCCCAAGTCCTGACACAGAGCTCCTAAATCCCTTGGAATTTCCTGGGTGGCAGGAGTCTCTTGTTGGAGACTTGGCTCCCTGTCACCTGTTCAGCTGCACACATTCTTTTGCCCCTTGCACTTCGTGCTCCAGAATTCTAGCCTGCACACAGTTCCGGCACACCCCAGGGTTTTGTGCTCTTCTACCTTTTTACTGTCTAGGATGCCTTTCCTTACTCTCCTCAGCTAAAAAACTTTTCTTCCACTTCCCCTGCTCTGAGCCATCCCTTACATCTACTCCTTTCCAGCCAACCAAGAACTGAGCCACGTCTTGGGCCACTACCACTGTCCTGTCTAACACACGGTCTTCTTTGTATTCAGATGTCTGTTTCTCCTCCCAGTCTATGAGCCCCTTGAGGAAAGAGACTCTGTCCTAGTCATCAACTCTTTCTCCAGTGCAAGGCATGGTGTCTGGCATATAACCCAGGCCCAGCACAAAGTACCTCTTTTTCAAGGGCTCTCCCTAGGTTACCTGACCTTCCCTCCTCTGAAATGCTACATTTCTATATCATTTTTGCCCTAACCATACATTGCGTCATTTCATCATCTTTTAAAAAATGTCTCTTTGAAAGGGTTCATCAGAATCAGTGAGAAATTTTATTCATTTAGTAGCTGTTGGCCTTGGGTCCATCCATCTCCATCAATCAGGTCTCAGTGAAGAGCTGGTCTTCTGAGCTGTAGTTTGCCCATCAGTAAGATGGAGACAGAGGCAGCCCTTGGTACCTATGTTTTGTGCCACCTGACCCTGGGCACCCCTCCCCTTTCCAGGCTACAGCCAGGAGTGCATACCTGGCGCAAGAAGGGACAGTTCTTCCACAGGCTGGCCAGGTGAAAACTATGGGCTCAGGCAGAAACTCTGCCCAATCTAGGACAAGCTGGGCAAAGCAGAATCTCTCTTGGGAGTTTTAATTTAGAAATATGGTAGGGTAGCATTTGAGACTAATAATAAGTGTACAAATGTGAGACAGTGTTACACAAAAAATATTATCTAAGCCCCAGTTTGTGTACCAAATTTTAAATGATGTAAATATGCCAAAATAGGAACCTGGAGTTACCTGGAATCCCAGTCTAGACTTGGGGAAGCCCAGCAGTACAAGGATCTCTGTTCTTGGGTTCTGTCAGCTCCCTGTTTACGTCCAACACTCATTAAAATCAGTACCCCAGCCCTATTATAGAGTTTGAGCTGGCATGGGAGTTTCTGCCCTTATGACTTAGTATAACTAAAGTGCCTAGTACTGTACTTGGCCCCGAACTGGTGTTCAATAAGCAGCCATCCTCCTTGCCATCAGTATTATTATTATTGACTCTTTGATGGCAACTATAGTTTATACTTCATTATATCCCTATACCCTACAGCAAGAGGCTTTGGAGACTAGCAGTCTGTTAGACAGCAAGTTCAAGTCTAAGACCCTAACTCATCATGATGGATGTTGGCTTGGGTACTTTGTCAGGTTACCTACATTCTTTTAGCCCTGGCTCCTTATCTGTCAAATGATGATTAAAATAAAACTGTGCTTCCACAGATTGTTGGGCTAAATGATTTAAGGCTGCAAAACGCCTAAACCAGCCAGACCTTGGCACCAACTAAGCAGGTTGTAATTGGTAGCTGCTGCTTTCTTCCATTATTATTACTATTTAGTCTTGTACTTTAAACTCAGTAAATATTTCTTGGCTTGCTGAAGTCACTACTTAGAGAAATACTAAGTTTTTTATTGTCAGTAAGACACTTTGGGAAGTAAGTTGGGCAGGTGTCAAGAGAACAGGTGTCTCTTGCCCAGCCTCAGCAAGCTGATCAACCAGATGAGGAAATGATGGGCTGTCCTGTGTGTCTTGCTGCTTCTCAGGGGCTCCATGTCATTCTCCTGTGGCTGGCACCATTCTTCATAGATGTTACTGAACTGCCAACATTTATTTGTGCTCAGATAGTGGATTTTCATTCAGGTTTTCTTTTACTAATATGTTTAACTCTCACTGACTTACTAAATGTGACCTATTAATGGCTTTTTCTTTGAAGATGGAGTGGGGAAGCCTTTCATCTTCTGTAAACTGTACTTATGTTATCACTTGGAATCATGCAGCCACGGGTCTGTGTGGGATGAGACAGGAAGTGAATAGGTGTGGTGCTGGTGGAGCTGGAGGGAGTCGGGCAGCACATACCTGACCTGCAGTGGGGTCAGGAGAGGCGAGGGCAGTGCATGTGACCGGAGATGTTGCCCCACCAATATGTTTTCTTTCTCTCTTTTTTGGATTTTTTGTTTATTTAGTTTTTATTCAAATATATTGATTATACGTACTTGTGGGGTACAGAGTCATGTTTCAATACATGTATACAATACATGATGATCAAAATCAGGGAAATTAGTATATTCATCATTGCAAAACTTAATCATTTTCTTGTGATGTGGACACTTGATATCACCTCTTTTAGCCATTTGATAACATGAGTAAATTGTTAATTATAGATGCCTAACTGCGACTGTACACCAATAGAACTTATTTTTCCTATCTAGCTGTTTTGTACTATTTTTTAAAATTTTATTTTCTTTTGTCAATAAACAATAAAACTTCTTAAGGAAAACATAGGAGAAACATTTCAGGAAGTAGGACTGGGCACAGAACTTCATGAATACGACCCCCAAAGCATGGGCAACCAAAGGAGAAATAAACAAATGGGATTATATCAAACTAAAAAGCTTTTGCACAGCCAAAGAAACAAATAACAGAGTTAAAAGACAACCAACTGAGTGGGAAAAAATATTTGCAAAATACACATCGGACAAAGGATTAATATCCAGAATATACAAGGAACTGAAACAACTTTGCAACAAAAAAACAAGTAACCCAATTAAAAAATGGGCAAAAGAGCTAAGTAGGCATTTTTCAAAGGAAGATATACTAGTGGCCAATAGACACATGAAAAAATGCTCAACATCACTTGGCATTCGGGAAATGCAAATCAAAACCACACTGAGATAACATCTCACCACAGGATGGCTAATAACCAAAAGACTGTGAATGATAAATGCTGACGAGGATGCGGAGAAAGAGGAACTCACATACATTGTTAGTGGGACTGCAAAATGGTGCAGCCTCTATGGAAAATGGTATGGAGCTTCCTCAAACAATTGCAGATAGGTCTACCATATGACCCAGCTATCCCACTGCTGGGAATATACCCAGAGGAATGGAAATCATCAAGTCGAAGGTATACCTGTTGGGGCCAGCCAGTGGCTCACTCGGGAGAGTGTGGTGCTGATAACACCAAGGCCATGGGTTCGGATCCCATATAGGGATGGCCGGTTTGCTCACTGGGTGAGCGTGGTGATGACAACACCAAATCAAGGGTTAAGATCCCCTTACCAGTCATCTATTAAAAAAAAAAAAAAAAAAAAAAAAGGTATACCTGTTCCCCAATGTTCATTGCAGTACTATTTACAATAGCTAAAAGTTGGAACCACCAATATGTTTTCTGAAGTAAAGGCCTACAGGGCAATCTTGGGAAATTACTGCTCTCATACATTCTTGTTTATCCTATCCCTCTAGTACCTCCCTGCTAGCAAGGGTTGGGATTTTTAAAAAGAGAAACAGAAGACCAATGTGAATTTTCTACCAGCTTGTAAGGGTGGAGAACTCCTTACCAAGGCAGGACATATATTCATGCATGAGTTTGAGGGCTTGGGAGAAAATAAAGGACTTGGCCCCACAGTGCAGGTAGGCTCATTGATCCAAATACTCTGACCACCTCAAAGACCAAAGAGGGGGGCCAGACAGTGGATGATCCCCTCTGGGCAGGAAGTCAAGTATGTTGTAAGGAACTCCTTCTTGATAAACCAGGTTAGAGAACACCAAAACAACTGGCATTTGATTTAAAAATCTACACCCTTGAGGATGATATATTTTCAAGGCTCCCAGAAACTGATTATATTGGGAAATGAGGGAGAGAAGCCTATTCATCCTTTGCCCACATTGCCTCTTGTGGGACCACTGGCTCCCATGAGAGATTCCACCTTCAGTCCTGCTTTTCTTGCCTATGACCCTTGTTATGTATAAATTGATGGAGTTTGGATGTGTTGTCCCCTCCAAAACTCATGTGGAAATTTGATCCCCAATGTGGCAGTGTTGGAAACTGATTGAATCATGGGGGTGGATCCCTCATGAATGGATTAATGCTCTCCCTGGGGGCAGGGAGCCTCAGTGAGTTCTCGCTCTATTAGTTCCCATGAGAGCTGATTGTTTAAAGGACCATGGCACCTCCTCTCTCTCTCTCTCTCTCTCTCTCTCTCTCTCTCTCTCTCTCTCTCGTGCTTCCTCTCACCATGTGATCTACTTGTATCCACCTGCAGCCTGCCACTTTCTGCCATGAGTAGAAGCAGCCTGAGGCCCATGCCAGATGCAACTGTCTCAGAATCATAAGCCAAATAAACCTCTTTTCTTTATAAATTACCCAGTCTCAGGTATTTTATTATAGCAACACAAAATGGACTAATACAGAAAATTGGTACTGAGGAGTGGGGTGTTGCTATACAGATACCTGAAAATGTGAATGCATCTTTGGAACTGGGCAATGGGCAAAGATTGGAGGAGTTTGGAGGACTTAGAAGAAGACAGAAAGGTGAGGGAAAAAATTGGAATGTCTTAGAGACTTATGTGGTAGCGACTTATGTGGTGGCAAGCAGAATGCTGATAGAAATGTGGACAGTAAAGGCCATGCAGATGATGAGGTCTCAGATAGGAATGAGGAACTTATTGGGAATTGAATAAAAAATCACCCTTGCTACACCATAGCAAGGAATTTGGCTGCATTGTGTCCATGCCCTTGGACTTTGTGGAAGGTGGGACTTAAGAGTTGTGAACCAGAGCATTAGGCAGAAGAAATTTCTAAGCAGCAAAGCATTAAGGAAGCTGTATGGTTATTTTTAACAGCTTACTCTGAGTTATGGTGGCAAAGGCATGATGTGAAGCCAGAATTTAAAAAGGAAGCAGAGCATAAAGATTTGGAAAATTTGCAGCCTGGCCATGTAGTAGAGAAGTGGACAGCAGGGGAAAAATGTACGGGTGAAGCAGATAAACTGGTTGCTAAAGACATTAGTTTGGCAATGAGGCAGCCAAATGCTAATAAGCAAGACAATGGAAAAAAATGCCCTAAAGGCATTTGAGAAGTCTAGAAGGGTGCCCCACCCATCACAGGCCCTGAGGCTTAGAAGGACTGAGTTGTCCTAGAGGACAGAACCGGGGTGCAGCTGCCCCTGGGAACCTTCTCCCTGCATCCCAGCTGCTCCAGCTGGAGCAGCCCAAAGTGTGGTTCATGCAGCAGCCCTGGAGAGTAGAAGCCTGAAACCTCCGTGGCGTCCATGTTGTGTTAAGTCTGCAGGCCGGGAGGACATGAGAGCAGTGGAGGCATGGCATCCTCCACCCAGATTCCAGAGGATGTATGGAAAAGCTTGGGGACCCAGGTGGAGACATGCCGCAGGGGTGGAGCCACGCCGCAGGGGTGGAGCCACCACAGAGGCCATCTACTAGAGCAATGCCAAGCAGGAAAGTGGGGTCAGCACCCACACAGAGAGCCCCTACTGGGGAAATGTCTGGTACAGTCAAGGCAGCAGGGCTGCCGCCAGGACCCCAGAACTGCAGGGTCACTGGTAACAGGCAACACAGGCCTGGAAAAGCCATGGGCACCAGCATGGCCCGCTGTGCTGCACCTGGCAGAGCTGTGGGAGTGAGTCTCCCTGATGTTTTGGGGGTCCAGATGTCCCATGGTGCCCAGGATGCAGGACTTGGAGTCAAAGAAGATTATTTTGGAGCTTTAAGACTTAATGTCTGCCCTGCTGGTTTTTGGACTTGTTTGGGGCCTTGTTTCTCCTTTCTTCTGGCTTATTTCTCCCTTTTGGAATGGGAATGTGTACCCAATGCCTATTCCACCATTGTATCTTGGAAGTAGATAAATTTGGTTTTGACTTTTACAGGTTCACAGCTGGAAGGACTTTGCCTTTGGTCTCAGATGAGATTTTGGACTTTGGACTTTTAGGTTGGTGCTGGAACAAGCCAAGACTTTTGGGACTGTTAGGATGGAATAATTGTATTTTTATGTGAGAGAGACATGAGTTTTGGGGGGGTCAAGGGCAGAATGATGGAATTTGGATGTGTTGTCCCCTCCAAAACTCTTGTGGAAATCTGATCCCCAATGTGGCAGTGTTGGAAACTGATTGAGTCATGGGGGCAGATCTCTCATGAATGGATTAATGCTCTCCCTGGGGGCAGGGAGTTTCAGTGAGTTCTTGCTCTGTTAGTTCCCATGAGAGCTGATTGTTTGAAAGACCTGCCACCTCCTCTCTCTCTTGCTTCCTCTACGCCATGTGATCGGCTCGTATCCACTGGCAGCCTGCCACTTTCCGCCATGAATAGAAGCAGCCTGAGGCCCATGCCAGATGCAACTGTCCCAGAATCGTAAGCCAAATAAACCTCTTTTCTTTATAAATTACCCAGTCTCAGGTATTCTGTTATAGCAAAACAAAACCAACTAATACAGAATCTAAAACTGAAAAACTAAAATATGACCAAATCAAACAGCAGTTGCTGGCTGCTGCTATCTGGGAAAAGCAGAAACCATGAACACCTATTTACATTTTAATTTCTTATCACATGGCTAGAATCGGTTATGAATTTTATACATTTTAATATGAGAGAAATAAGTACATTACAAGCAATGATGAGAAGCCAGTATTAGAAAATAAAATTTGCAGGAGAAAAAATGGCGACGGGTCTGGAGTGCCCGCGTCAGGAAACAGCGCGATCCTGAGAGCTGTGTGCTGTGATATCAGAGTATAGACTGCATTTCCAAGAGCAACAAAGGACGAATAAATCTTTCAACAACGATCCTACATCGACAAATAAGCGGCAGCGGGTTCGAGGTTTTGGAGCCGACACGGAGAAGGACTCC